>NW_004524720.1:4694778-4737544 GCF_000260255.1 Octodon degus | reverse complement strand
ATATTCATATTCAAAGGCTATAGATATGTGAATAATCCACTCACTCCAGCTCTCTGACACAATGAGCCACAGAGTTTTATTGTATGGATCATTGGCATGGTCATAATGCCACCTCCTGTGGAGCTATTGTGGTACCCTTGTCGATAGCTGCTTGCTTGCTTTAAAAGTGATGCCCTTTATGTGGTCGCTGAGCCAAATGTGTCTCAAAGAACAATAGAGGACCACGGACAGAGACTGACTTTTTATTTCATTGTGATCAGAAATTTCTAAAATTCAACTCACTCTATTAGAATTTCATGACCCATAATAGGAATTTGAACCAGCTCTGTTTAGAACTCATTCAGCTTTTTTCTTAAATGCAGTTGACAAAACCAAATGGAGAATAGCTGTTAGATGTCACACAAATATTTAATTTGGAAACTCATTCTCAAGGTCAGAAGGTCAACACCAAGAAAAACAAATTAGCCTTTCTCAACTTATAATTTGAGATATAAAATCATCTATACCAGTTGTCATACTAGTAATTTTTACTTAGTTTGGAAAATTCTGCATGCATCCATGTTTTTCTATTCCTCAAAATATTCCAAGTAACAGCAGTAATACATGCCAATGTGTTCAAATTCAGATGCTTGGGCCCCATCTGAAGACCTTGAAACTAGGCACCCTGGTGTTGGTCCCACAGAACCTAGTCTCACAAGGCATCTGTGGGTTGTGGTTGCCAGTCTTCCATGTAGACTGTTATTGACATACAAAGCAAAGCAAACCTGTAGATTGTTACATTAAGTGAAAAATGAGGTTTACCTACCTGATTAGTGGTATGGACCTGGATTATCCAGATGGGCCCACTTTAATGATGTCCCTTAGCTGTAGAGAAATTTCTATTGGATCAGAGATATGCAAAAGCAAATATAAAAACAGGAGGCAGGCAAAGAAAAAGGAAGGCAGAGAAAATCCACTGAGAAGAGTTTTTCAAACCCTGCCATTGGTCCTAAGAAGCAGCAACTGCAAGCAAGAACAAGACAGATCTGTTGTAGTAAGGGTGGTCCACAGGTGACATTCAGCTAAGAAATAGGGTATCAGTCCTGAAACAACACTGAACTGATTTCTTCCAACAATGTGAATGAGCTTATGAGTGCACTTTTCCAGGAGCCTTGAAAAAAGAAGAAACCCTTAACAACACCCTAATTTCAGCCATGTGAGACTTCAAGAAGAAATAGCTGGACTCCATTGTGTACAGAACTCTTGTACTCACAAACTATGAAATTATAAATTAGTTCTGTTTTCATTAACTTACTAGGTTTGGGTTACTTGTTATGACAACAGAAGTACTGTACTCAAATTTGAGAGCTGTTTCTGTGCTGTTGATGGAATAGAGTTGGAATCACATGAGTGAAAATGTTTCCTTCATTTACGTGCTTATTCCTGTTGGCTTCTGCATAAAGTAAGAAGATATCATTGTGCAAGGAGTCATATTTAGTCTTAGAAGTTGGAAGTTGTGATGTTTTGGAGGGTTTTTTGTTTTGTTTTGCATGATGCAGGGCCAACAATGCATGCAGAACTGGGGATTGCCAGGCAGGTGCTTACACCATCAAGACATCTCATTGGCCCTGGCTGTTCTGATGTTTATGCACTTTTAACTGAGATATCCCTAAGTTTAATTCTAGATCTATCATCTTCTAAATAAGAGACTTGGTTAAATGTATTTTAAATTTATTTCAAGAATGCCTCTTGTAGAATGAGGCAAATATCTACACAACAATCTTGTTTGGAGGATTACCATAGGTAAAGCAGGGCCAGCCAGATAGCTCAGCAGATTAAAGCACCTACTTAGGCAGACACAGGGACCAGGGTTCGATCCTTGGCATGTCCTGCTGGCCCTACCCCTGGGGTGCGTGAGATGGCAACTGAACTGGGTGTAGTGGCATATACCTGTAATCCCAGTGCTTGGGAGGCTGAAAACAGGAGAATCACTATGAGTCCAATCTATATAGTGAGACCCTGTACTACATATAATAATAATAATAATAATAATATACAATACAGTTGGCATTTAGTAGGAAATGAATAATTGCATCTTGGTATAAGAATCTTGAAGCTCAAAAATGATAACGCAAAATACACTGCTTTTGGTTTCAAAGTCAAACCATCTGAGGAGCAAAAATTTTAAGGAAGAGTTTTCTTAAACTTCCCTTGCTTGCTTAAACAACAGATCTGCCAAAAATACAAACTGCCTTTTTCCTCCTACTGAAATCTCCTAACCAAAAAAGTTCAACCATGGATGAGATTAAAAGCCAAGCACCTCACCTGCAGCCTAGAGGAGCACAGTCCCAGACCATTGTATTTCTTCTAATTTCATTCTGTCTTCCAAAAATAATTTGCTCCTCTTTTAAAACTACCTACAGCTACCCTATCCCCTTCTCCAAGGAGGAAAGTGGCTCCATCTCCCTCTCTGCCACATTTTACTCTCAGACCTTCCAGGCTCCCGAGATTCTGAACAGAAATACCTAGTCCCTGGCTCTCTCCTTGCTAAGCTGTTTGCTGTTAGTTTGTTTAAGCAGACTTGGTTTTTGAACATTTAGAGGAAAAGTTGAACTTCTCTACTAGAACAACAGAAACCTTACATTTAGAAGACAAAGCAACCAACATAGACCATCACCTTCAATTTTTTTCTCAGAGTTTAAGACAGGCTCCTGCAAATGTGATTTGTTTTATGACCAGTTACATGAGCAACACTTGATAAGAAAAAGAAAATCAAGCTGAGAGAAAAGGTGGCCTCACAAAGAGACTAGCTGTACTCTAACCCCATAGGAAAAGTTTTAGATACAAGTGCACTTGAATTAGGATCAAGTTTGTATCCCTGGTTCAACTGGTCATTGCAAGGGGGCTGATAGGAGATACCTAGAGAAGGGACAGCTCTGTGCTGTGGTACGTGACACTCTCAGTTATCTCAAACACAAAATGGCATCACAATTGGGTACAAGCAGTGCAGAAAATGAAGACTTAGATTCCAAAACAAAAATATAGCTTTCCATTGGAGGAGCAAAACTGACAAGTCTCAAAACTCTACACTGTGGAAGTGGAGCACCAGCAGGACATTGGGTGTAACTGAATCTACTTATGGAGGTGTAATTATATGTCATCCACATAGCCTGCTGAGGACTGGCAGTCTCTGTCAAAGTGGTTATGTATTTGGTGAAAAGATCCTGGAAGCACAAAAAGTGCAGTTGAAGACAATCATAAAACCTACCAATTCACTGATTATTTAACTAAAGAAAGGTAATCTTCTATAGCTTTACTTTTCCAAGATGCCTAATTTTTTCTTTCTTCTTTCTTTCTTTCTTTCTTTCTTTCTTTCTTTCTTTCTTTCTTTCTTTCTTTCTTTCTTCCTTCCTTCCTTCCTTCCTTCCTTCCTTCCTTCCTTTCTTTCTTTCTTTCTTTCTTTCTTTCTTTCTTTCTTCTTTGTTCCTTTCTTTCTCTCTTTCTTTCTTTTTCTTTCTTCTTTCTTTCTCTCTTTTGGTGCAGGGTCTCACTACACAGTTCAGACCTGTAGTTATCCTGATTTCTGCCTCCTTAGAGCTGGGATTACAGGTGTGCACCACCACGCCCTGATTCCATCGCAGACTTGGCACGCCCAGTGGTGGGGCTAGCATGGCATGCGGTGCCAGGGATCAAACCCTGGCCCCTGCATTTACCTAAGCAAGGGCTTAGTCTGCTGAGCTATTCTGCCAGCCCTTAATCTTTAGTTTCTACTCATCTCATTCATCCCACAGTGATTCTCTAGTATCATTCCATCTGGATGCATACAACTTATTAGTTTATTATGTTTCAGCTTCTGGTGAAAGCATAATGTTAAATGTATGAATAATGCATACGTTATGCAAAACGGTATTTTTCTCATTGCTTCTCTCACCTCAGTTGATACCCACTTTATCTGTGTTACATAAGCCACTAATTTGCCAGACTCTTCAAGTTGAAATTCTTCTAAACTATATTTCTTTCTGTATCCCTACAAGTTTTGGAGCCTTTCCTTCATAATGATTCGAAATGGTCTTCATTCATATTTCTCTGCATTCCAAGACAGAACTTGTTAACTCAAATCAAGGTTCTGATGACTAAGTTCTATCGAAGATAGTAACTGTTAGTTGGCTTTCAGCTCCTATAAAAGGACCTGAGGTGCTTGTCTAGATTGTAAAGATGGAAAGTTTACCTTGGCTCATAGTTTTAGTTGATGATTGACTAGTTACCAAATATCCAGGCTATGGCCTTAAAGTTTCAGCTTCTGTGTGAGAAGTTTTAAGTGACATAACCAGTTCCTAGCAGTACATGAGTGGAAGTGACCTGTGTCGCCTCAATGTGAGAGTGGAGATACTCCACCTCTTAGATATTCCTGATGCCTCCATGCAGTGGTCTTTGCACCACTAGAGTATGACAGCTTACCAATCGACTCATGTACTTCTGGGACATAGTGGAGAAATACACTGAGATTCCAGGGCAAGTGTCCTGTGACATTAATACAAGTTATTCTAATAAATATTAAAATGAATGAATCAAGCATAGAAGACTCCATCTAGTGTATATTTCTGTTTCTTATAGTATACATTCCTAAATGGCCATAAATTGTGGCCTTAGCCCTGGGAAATATGTGTAAAGTGAGGAATGGCAGTGGAGGCCATGGAAAGAAAGAAGATGGGACATCTCCATTCTTAATGTCATACTGTAACACATTTCATTGTGTCTTATGTTGACTACATATTTCACATAGTTAATCTACTTTTAACAAAATTTTCATCACTGTGTTCTAAAAATTACAATGTTTGCTATTCGTCTAATCTACACACTTCAAAGTGAAGGATTAGGAACTTTCTATATACAAGACTGAGCAAAATTAACCAACTTAATTCTTAAAACTGCGAGATGTGTATTGTTATGGTTGATATGCAGACGTCTCCCCAAAGACTCATCCAACCACATGGGGGGGGGCTTTCTAAGAGGTGGCTGACTCTCGAGCGCATGACACTGGAATTGACTCATGCTGCTGTGATAGAATCAAGAGGGCTAGGATTAGGGGTGTGGGTGCTACCCTCCCTAGGTAGCGTGACTAAAATACAAGAGCTATGCTGGAGTTACAGCTCAGATGCAGAAGTGCTACCTGGCAAGCACAAGGTCCTGAGTTCAATTCCCATTTTCTTTAATGATAAATAAAATAAAATAAATGAAAGGGATAAAAAGAGCTATGGTCATCCCTTGTTTGCTTTGATACCTCTGTCTGCCATGAACTCTTTCTCTTCTGTGCCACCTGCCTTGAGCAAATCAGTGACAGACAGAAACCTCTACAAACTGTGAGCCCAATAAACCTTTCCTTCCTTAACTTGCCTATGCTTATTATTTTGTTCCATCAATGAAAAAAGTAACTTTCTGAGACTTTTATAACAGGAAAGAAAAATCAAGACGCAGAGTACCGAGGGTTTTGAAAAAATACTTTGGACCATATATAGGACAATTGAAGGGTCAAAAATTCAAGACAAAGTGTATTTTTCTGAACCTCATCAAAGAAGTTTTACAAAAACAAACCAAGCTAAAAGTGATGAATGACTCTATTGTTTAAATTTCTTAGTATTTAAGTGATAAAGATGACAATTTGTTTCAAGTTTAATGTTCCTGAGACATAGATTTTGAAATTTTCTAAAAGCATGTGAAGCCAGAAAAAAAAAAATGCACTGATACTTGACAAATCTCCAAAACTCAGAAAGAGGAGCCACTACAATTCAATCTAACACTGCAGCTCACAAAGCTTTAGATATACACATCAGGGCATTTCCGAAAGTTGACAGCCTGCTCTGTGTCTATTAACCACGGATGCACTTACACTTTTACAGTAGCTCGGTATTCATTGCTTTTTTTTTTCACCAAAAATATAAATGCACTTTTGCCAATTGTACGTTGCTAGTTTACCTTACCTGATTAAAAACTATTTGACATCACTTAACTAAATTTTAATAGTGATTTGAACCAAAAAATAATATAAATTCAAGGTCAAAGTAATTCTGATTTCACATTGTTTTTTCACCCTTTAAACTTGGACATAAAAGTGGATTGTTGGGGCCGGGGAGATGGCTCAGTAGAATAAGCATTTCCCTGGCAAGCGTAAGGGCCTGAGTTCAATCCCCAGTTCAAAAAAAAAAAAAAAAAGTGGATCGTTAAATTTGGAGACTTCTGGCTACCTTTCAGATGCTCAAGGAAATGCAGGGTCCATTTCTTCAAGAGATTATTTCCCTTCACTTTGACTGATACTTGATTCACTTTTGAGATAGGGAGAAGTGTGCTTAAATCATCTGATTCTGAATGAGATGCCATGACTGGATGGGTTTTGTGTTCCCTCACTTGTGTGGAAATAAGGAGAGTGGGTAAGTGTGGCAAACTGATGTTTCATGAATGAAGAACTAACTTTTGCACAGACTAATGGCGAGAGCAACCACAAACATATTTCCTACTCTTTACTTCAAAGGTAAGTTGCTTTTTCTGTACCTTGTTTCATCTAAGCATGTGGCAGCCCATAAGATAAAAATTCATTAATCTATTATATTAATATTCTCTGAATATATATTGTGACACCAACAAAAATATTCTTAACAATATCTTTTAATATTAAAATTATCAAAAATATTATAGAAATATTACCCAATGCGATCTTTGATTTTACTTTACACACTCACTCATTTATAACTGAAATATTTATTTTGCACTATTTCCATGTGCCATGATTTCAATTCTTATTGGATACATCTTAAAAATTTGTATAGATCTTTTATCATAATCGGGGCTTGCGGGTTAGCCGAGCTGTCTAAAACCCCTGCTTGGTTAGACTCGGTCCGGCACAGGGAACTGCGGTTCAATCCCCAGCACCACATGCCACACCAGACCTGCCCTTAAGGCAGCCTGAGCCAGGAAAAAAAAAGAATTCTTTCATCATAACCACTTATGACCACTAAGTGCCATTCTGTCAAACATTTCTATTAGTATAAATAGCCAATTTAGCATTGACTAGGAATCTTTCCTTGACAATAGGAATGCAGGGACTTCTTAAGTTTAATTTTCATTGCTAATTGTGTGAGAAATGTGAACATTTTAAAGCGGGAATATTATTTTTCCAACTAATTAAAATCTTACTTTTCTCATTTTCCATTGTGAAAGCACAGAAGACAGTGACTTCAGCTACTGCCGTAATGAATGGAGGCATTCTTAGTCATGCATGAAGTCAGTATTGTGAAGTACTTTTAGCTTCAGAAAACAACATGTAACCAGTCTTCACCTGGGTCCACCTTCTGTGCTTATTGTCTACTCATGGATTTTCAACACTGCATCGGTGTGTGCTATAGCCAAGGCCCTGGGATCTGATGGGAGGGATCACAGAGGGACAGTTGAACACAGGATTGTCAGGCTTTTCAGATTCACTCCTTGCCTGCTAGGAAGGAAAATGTTCTCACAGTAGGAACAAACTTCATTTTTTGTGGTTTTAGAAAGAAATCAAAACCAGAATCAGCCCACATTTTCAACATATACTTCAGTTTTCTATTAAGCACATATTCTATCTCACTGGACACTTGAGTCTCCAGAAGAAGCCAAAAACAATATTGAAGTCTGTGAGTCCCAGATATATGTCACCGCCTTCCTTCCATCTTTCCCACCATGGTCATCTATTTAACTGCTACAGTACATGATTGACAAAACAGTGTGTTTCTTCAGAAACAAACTTGTATTTCCCACTCTCTGTGTTCCTAATTATAGTCCAGGCTCTAAGGTTGAAATCCTAGGATTCACTCTCATTAAGAATATTGTTTGATTTCCTATCCACTTGACCTGGGCTTCACTTCTGTTGCTGTCGCAACCTCTTTACCCACTTTCTTCATGGCCTGGGTAGCAGACCCACCTCAATAGAGCAGAGCAACCAGAGCCCTGCATGGATCCAAGACACCATGGAAAGCCCAAGATGGCCATGCCTTCTCATCCTGAGCCTTTTCGGTTACACAGATACATAATCTGTTCTCAGGCACCATGCACTAAAGAAGAATAACTTGGACCAAAATAAGAGTGATGGAAAAAGAAGCCAGATGCTCCAACCCTGAAGCTCACTCACCTTCTCTTTTCTCTAAGGAAACATTTTATAAGCATATTCTTTAATACAAAAATAAAGTAGCATGTCCTACTAGCTATTTGCACCAAATTTTCCTTTCTGTCCTTAAGAAGCAAATTGATTTGGCAGTATGTAGAAAGTTTCTTACAAAGTTAAAAAGTATGTTTCTTTAGTCTCTGAAAACTCATATGTCTGTTGAATATGTTCTTATCTGTAACTTCCAGGAGAAAAACAATTCAGCCTGGCCCTAACATCTGTCTAAGACATTAACTACTTTATAAATTATGTGTTTTTCAAAGAAGCATGTTGAATTACACTCCTTAGAAAGACACAGCACTCTTGAAAATTAATGCCTGGTATTTATGTCAAATGAATTGAACTGCACACTCACAGATGTTTGTTCTTTTGTTTTGTTTTTTTCTGTATGGTCAGAGAGAAGGTAGGATCTCAGAGAAGGCTCCCAAATGCCCAAGGAGTGAAGCTCCTTCAGCAAAAGGTGATCTGACCTTAGGCATCCGCCCATCCAAATCTTACATAATACACATCAGACAGGATCACTCTCTAAATGAAGGCTGGGAAAAAGTCAATTCATCTCTGTACTACTATATTCTATAGTTTTCTACATGTTTTACCAGTCCAGTAAAAATCATGCATGGGACCGAAGAAATGCAGCTTCCCTAAACTCTGCCCTATCATAGCTTAAAGCTTGCCAGTGATCTCAGACCCAGTGACTGCCTGGGAGAGAAATCCCTCAGAGAAGCCAAATGTGGTCAGTACCCAGATTTTGCCTTAGGGAGTAATAAATATGATTTGTCATTTTAAAATGAAGTTCGCTGTAAGATGCCATAGTAATTGTAGTGCTGCAAGATAAATGTTACTAAACAGAATAAAGACTATGAACTTTGGGTTATGTCTATCAAATTAGTGTAAATGCAACAAAATAAAATCACAAGGTTTTTGAAAAACAGTAGCTGAGCTACATTTAACCAAGAATTAACATTACACAAAGGGTTATGAGACAGTGAGACAAACATTACGTCTTCCTATTAAACTTCTGTGACCTTGTTGAGGTGCTTGACCCTTGTGCACATACTCTGCCTCCTGCATGCTTGGGAAGGTGATGTGTGCTTCCCGGGTCTGGAATGAGAATGCAGCAATAATGAACCTGGAAACCTTTGCATAAGGAAACCCCTGGCAAATATGGGCAAATCCTAAATTATATTAAAAATGAGTTCACTCATAGAAAGTGGGTATTAAAAAATAAGGTAAAATGAAGTAAGCATAAATGACTCACAAACCCCATGGTTTCAAATCAACGCTCCATCCATCTGAGTATCAAGTGATTCCAGTTAATTTACTCTGTACTTGTACCCAAGCCTCACCCCCTGCCTTTTTAAAAAATCAATTTAGTCCAGAATAACTTGAACCATTACCATTTCCCTGAATAAGCAACTTTAGGACTCAACTCTAAAAGCCTGACATTTCATTTGTTGACATAGGAGACTTTTCGAAACCATTATACCATTTATAAAAGCCTGAGTTTCCTTTTGGTTGACATATTGACAGTGTAATGCATCCAATGGTTTTGTTGATTTTTTTTTTCTACCCACAAATTTTCCTGCCCTAAATCTGATATAGATTGGTTCTTGTTTATATCTCAGGGTTTCTGATTTTTTTTTTTTAAAAAAAAAAAGATCACTATACTTTACAATCAGGATGTTTATGAATTATAGTATTATCACATAGAACTGAAAGTTGTCCTGCTTTTTCTATATAAAATGACCTATCTTCCTACAAAATTGTGGAAAGAAGAGGATGAAGCAAAGAGAAATGCTTTGTCAAGGCTATAAATTTTTATTATTTAGATTGGATTGTATCTTATTCTGCAAGACTTACAGGAAAAAAATAATATCCTTCTGCTACCAAACTATGTAAAATCTCCTCTTTAAAACTTGTAATGAAGTCTCTAAACCTGTATCAGACTGTCTTGTTACTTTGTGATGCAGATATGTCAGGATGTATCATACAATATGATAAGAAATATAGCAGAGATATGGTGGCAAAATCTACCTCAAAACAGATAAAATATAATCCTAATTATTCCAATAAAATAAATGCAGGATGAAGCCCATATTTAAAATTGCTGCAAACTTCTTGTTGTGAAATAAAATTCTTTTCCCCCTTCAAATATTTTGGAAGTCAAAGAGACTCGCACACTCCAAGTATAAGAGTTGAGCTTGCTCCACACCTAGCCAGTGCCTGGGTGAGCCAATCTTGAGCTGTAGTTCATGTTTCAGGAATATGGAGCTTTTGCTGACAATGTGCCATACACATTTCAAATCATTGATTCATTCATTCATTCATTCCATTCACTCATTTAAAAATATGCATTAGTTGATCTTATGATATAAGCACTATTCTAAACACTGGAAATATGACAGGTAGGAAAATGAAGCCATTCTTTTATTATTATTGCATTCCATTGGTAATAAGAATTCCTTACCACGTATTCTGAGCAGGGGCCTATCCTTATATTCACTTACTTTTTCCTGTGAAGGAAAAAATGTATTATTTCAATTTTCTGGGGTATTCAAATAAAACACAAAGAGCTTAAATAGTTTAGCCAATATTTCATAGCCAGTAAGGGATTGATTTGGGATCTGAATTCAGATATCTTAGTTGGAGGGGGATTATGACCAATATATTATTCTGCTGGAGCATCAGTAAAATTGCATGTTTTGCTTTGAACTCAGTAATTGAAGAGTAGTGACCTGCCCCCCTGGATTTCCAAGGAAGCATCTGCCACTTCCCTAAAGGCCAAGACAGCAAGCCCTGCTCATTTCTAGAGGCAACAGATCTACCAGCAGCACTGGGTCTCATGGATTTGAACACCCCTCCTGTGGCTCTTTTCTTCCTATGTGATCCCCACAGGATTTCTCTTCCAATCCCTCAAGCAGAAAAGCCTTAAAAATAGGATGTTCACGTCATGAGTTAGGGTCAGCATCCTAATTGGTCCTAGGAGGTTCCAGTCTACACAACACAAAATAGGCTTTTCTAACTTTACAAAGGGTAAATTCTCTTCCATTCCTCCAAGATAGTCTCGTATCAGTTGTGTAGTGATTTTTCCTCACTATGTAAAGAAAACATTAAGATCATTAACATTGTGTGGTGATGACAATCTATACTCCCTACATACAAAGAAAAAATTAAATTGTATCTATAAGCAAAAAAAACCTTGGAGGGGTTCAAGATTTCAATGAATTAAAAAAAATATTTCAGTGAATAAACTTCAGTTGCACAATGAACAAAAACTGGAGAATGCACACAGAGAAAATCAGTGGGAAGACCAGCACCCCTGATATATCTGGAGATGGCAGAGAGGGGCAAGGCTTATCCATATCCTCAATGTGGCAAGAATATCCCCTGTTGTGCTTGGTGGCCTGATCTTCAGAGAACACAGACCAGTTTTACCACTAACAGACATGTCCACCAAATCCCAGAACAGAAAAACGTTACACCTCTTCACCTCCTGGGACCAGGGCATCCCTCCCCACAGCCCTGGGTACCCTGAGTACAGTTATGCAGCTGCTCCATGCAGCTTGCCCTTCTTTCAGACACTGGTTCTGCAGACACAGCACATGCGCCAGCACTGCAGAGAACATAGCCAGCTTCTGGGAGCACTGCAATCCTGACCCAGCTCTACTGTTGCTTGGTTAGCACCTACATGTCTCTCAAAACCACTATTGCCATGAGTTTGCCCAGACCCTGACCCCAGAGCCACGGCTGCTCTGTCACATCCATGTCCTGGGCTTCATCCTTGTGCCTCCCAAGGGCACCTGCACTGTACTGTGTCTGTCTCAGGCCTTGGAGTTATGTTCACTTCATGCTGGCCCGTGCTCAGATCCTAGGTCCACACATGCTCCCTCCCCTCCCACGAGCACACTCACAAGCTGGACCCAGCATCTAAAGGAATCTGTTGAGCCACAGCTTACTCTGTGGAAAAATCAGAGATCAAGAGAAGCCAGTAATTTTCACTATAGGACGCAGCAGCCCTTGCTATTGTAGACACTCACCGTCTTGGCCACTGAATACTCCAGAAATGCTCACTGTACCATTTTGTTCTCATCTCAGCCAGTGCCCTTACCCACCAACAAAGGCCGTTCTCCACCTAAGACAGTCCATGCCATCTAAAGGAGGTGACTGCTCCCTCAGAAGTGGACACATCATGGCAAGACAGCAAGAAACTTGTCTCCCCCTCCCCCCCAAAAAAGCAAAGACATGGAGCCACTAGTTACCTAAAAATTAAAAAAAAAATTGTTAAGGAATCTCAGCAATCCTGGAAGTAAAATGTAACAAAACATCAAAGTAACAGCTGGTAAACAAAATTAAAAGGTTAACAGAAAATTAGAAGTAATAAGACAGAAACAGAAACAAATAGAAATTGTGCAGTTTAGGATTACAATGATCATTAATGGTAGACTTCATCAAGCAAAAGGAAAAAAAAATACAAACTTGGAGACAGAAAATATCCAGTCCAAGGAAAAGAAAACTAAAATAGAAAAGATAAAAATTTATAGGATTTAGGATACATCCTGAAAATAACTAACTTTACATTTTAGAATTTTAGGAGAAGAAAAATGTGGGATTAAAATATTATTTAACAAAACAATGGCTAAAAAATTCCCAAATCTTATTAAAGATATGAGCATCCAAATATATTCCATGAGTTGGTCAAAGTAAAGCAGATTTCACTTCCCTAAATATATTTAAATCAAGCTTTCAAAACGCAAAAGGCAACCTAGAAAGAAGCAAGAAGAAAGAAGTCCCTGACATAGAGGAGAATTTCTATTAGACAATTAACAGATTTCTCAGCAGGAACATTGCAAGCCAAAAGAGAGGGACTGTATTTTTTAAATGCCACAAAAAAAGAAACTCAGCAAGTAAGAATGACACACCCAGAAAGGGTGTCCTGCGGGACTAAAGGGGAAATAAAGACTCAAATGGGCCAACAGAAGCTAAAATTGTTCATCACCACTGAGTCTGCATTGTAAGAAATGCTGAGGAATTACTTCAAATGCAAATCTAGAATAGTCTACTACAGTAATATTAATTGTAACTCTTATGTGTCTTTAGTATGGAGGTTAAAAGATAATACTATTTAAAAGAATAAACATAATAATTTGCTAAAACATATATAATAAAGAAATCTGCAATTTATATTGAAATTACAAAATGAGGGATAAAAAGGTAGATTTGCATATGATTGAACTTGTCTTTGCTAGCTTAAAACAGGCTATTATAGCTGCAACATACTATGTTCAAGGCTTGTGATAGTCACAGAGCCAAAGTACGTAGAAAATGTACAAATGATATAGGAAAAGGAAGAAATCTACACAAACTACAGCTGCCTGCAAGTGGGAGGTTTTGAGTTTGACTGCTAATAACCAAAAAATTAATAAATGAATTTAAAAGTTTTAAAATTATAAATATACTACTGCAAAAAAAATCAAATCAAAATGAAGACTAAACACAAGAGAAGAAAGAAATTAGCAAAGGCATTACAAACTAGACACAAGAAAATTTTAAATATCTTCAGAGTTAGCCCACATCTATAAGTCATTACCTTGAGTGTAAATGAACTCAATTCCCAAATTAAAAGACATATAGGAATCAAGTATATCCCGTCTATGAAATATCAGTTGCATATACGTGATCATTTTATGTTCAACAGAAGTGTCAAGAATACACAGTAAGGAGAGTATGTTCTCTTAAATAGGTGAAGTTAAGAAAGTTGGACAATCATATGCAGAACAATGATATCATATTTTTATACCATGAACAAAACCCAAAACGGGATAAAGGGACCAACCAGATAGCTCAGCGGACAAAAGCACCTGCTTAGGCAAGTGCAGGGACAGGGTTTGATCCCAGGGGTGCTGCGCTGGCCCCACCCCCGGGGCACACTAAGAGGGTGACTGAGACTGGGCGTGGTGGCAAGCACCTGTAATCCCAATGCTTGGAGGCTGAAAACAGGAGGATCACTATGAGTCCAATCTGTGAGGTGAGACCCTATAGACCCTATACAAAATACATTTTTTGTAAAAGTTTGAAAATTATTGCTTTAAGTAAGTTATTCAATTTTTGGAGTGGAGTAATAGTATAATTTTAAAAGTTATTCTGTGGATTAAAGTTCCTGCAAGCAGGTGCAGGGGCTAGGGGTTCAATCCCTGGGCCTGCCATGCCAAATCCCAACCCCAGGACACACTAAAATGCGTGGTGGTGTGAGCCTGCAATCCCAGCTTTTGGGAGACTGTAAACAGTGTAAATGAACAGTGTAAATGATCGGCACTATGAGGCAGATCTAGTAGTGAGACCCTGAACACCCCGTAGACCCTTCCTTAAATAAATAAACAGATAGATAAAAGTTCTACTGTGCAGTCTTAACACTGTAAGACAATGATCTTTCAGTGTCTGAAAACTCAACTATAAACTCACGTGTCTTTATGGAGTGTTGTTCTATTTTACTTGTTTTTGATGAAAATTCTGCCTTGTCAACTTAAGTACGGCTTCAGAATATTGTCTCAGCCCATAAACTTGAGTCCAGTAAACAATTTAACTCAGTTTGGTCCATTTGGCTTTCATAAAACAAAATTTTCCATTTGGATAGTGACTCTAGGTGAAGAAAAGGACGATGTGCTTATATCCATATGAAACCCCATATTTGCTGAGACTGAGAGGGAAGCTGGCTGAGACCTGCTTGCCTTAGAACTGGCTGCCCCTACTGTGACATCTGAGGTCTCCACCGTCTGCTCTGAATGAATTTAAATATTTTTAACAGCTTAGTTATTCCAAAGGGCTTTATGCCCTCTGGTGCCCATTTGAAACCTTAGTCTCCCTTTTAATGGATTATGTTACCTCAAAAACTCGGTGTTTCATTTAGCTTGAATAAGCAAATTCTCATTTTGAGTGCTGTAATATTTTGGCTGGAGTTTCAGAACTTCTTAACATGGTAACGATAGGGAGCTTGCACAAATAGTATTCATTTTCTAAACTCATTTTCACCTCACTTGGATCCTTTCAATTTTCTATTTTTTCTTAACATATGTCAAAGATGCCATCTAAGTTGGTATCAAACTGGGGACACAAAAGGCACCCTATTGTGCACATTTTACAAATAAATACAGTTTATCATTAATTTTCCTAGATTCACTTGTGATGCTTCTTCAAAAATAAAACAGCAATAAGTATTACTTTATAATATTTATGCAGTATTTCTGCATAATAGTTTTAGATAATAAAACTTATCTAATGATGATAATTATAATAATTGTGCAGCATGATCAATAAACACTTATTGCAGTATTGATTTAGACTCCTTCATATTTTTATGGGCTGAGTAGAAATATTAGTATTTATCATGTAATTATACTAACATTTATATATACTATTGTTTATATATATATATATATACTATTGTTTTCTATTTATTATAATGTACTCAGCTATTTACAAATACTTACAAAAGTGTGGTTTCTGAAGTTTTCAATGGACATGAAGCCAATAACATGAATCTTGTCCCTTTCTTTAATTCTTTCGCCAGTGCCATTTTCCACATACATGAAAACTAAACAGACTGACAAAAGCAGTTTTGTTCTGAAACACTTTCTCTTAAAGAATGAAATTCGTAATCACTTCTCCTAGAGCCATGGCAGTTTTTGGAATTATTCCTTTTTTTTTTTTTTTTTAACCCGGGATTGAACTCAGGCCCTTGCTCTTGCCAGGCAAGCATTTATTCTACTGAGCTATGTCCCAGCCCCTAAAGTTCAAAAGGATTTTTTTTTTTTTTGGCCTGTTCATGATGCCTTAAGGGCAGGTCTGGTAAAGCTTGAGGATCTGGGTATTGAACCACAGAATTCTGAGCCTGACTGCTTTGCCTAAGCAGGCACTTAAACAACTGAGCTAATGGGCAGTCTCCATGGAATTATTCACCTTTAATTAAGCAATTGTGTCCTGTACATTCTTGAAGTTCAGTATTTGCAGTAAAATCTGAGTCACAAGTTTTGGCCCATTCTCTCTCATTCTGCCTTTGACCATCTTTCCTTAATATTGACATAGAAATGTATGCATCAAATTGAATTGACCTCAGGAAGCCCCTATGTATTCTGTGTGACAGATTTTCAGAGTTATGCCATACAGCACTAGAGTGCCACAGTGGCAGAATCCCATGATGAATGCAATGATGTTCCAAAAAAAAAAAAAAAAATCCAGAATTATTATTGAGAGTGTAATTAGATTCTTTATTTTTCCTTGTAATCTGAAAATCTTTTTTGTCTGAAAATTCAAATTTTGATAAGGGACATATTCCATCACAAAACCACATGTTAGAACTCCCAGGGGCTGTTTGCACTGATCTCTTCCTATAGTGCAATGACACCTGGGAACGATTGGTCTGTTTTTATGCATGGGGGGGGTGGATGGGAAGCACTGTGGTTACCAAGAGCATTGCTCCAATGATTTGTTTGAAGCAAGCCAGGGATATAGCTCAGCAGCATAAGCACCTGCCTGACAAGTGCAAGGTCCCAATTCAATCCCCAGAATTGGGGAAAAAAAAGGCCTTGAAGTATTTTTTCATGTAGTTAGTACCTGATGGTATTATTGATCCTTAAATAGGGATCAGGAGGACATAACACACCTATCTTCTCAATCCTTTCATTTGTAGCAAGATCTTAGAATTAAAGATAATTAATTAACAAATCATTGTGTGCATGGTATGCATGCTTATACCAGAGAGAGAAATGAGACAGAAACAGACAATGAAATCCAAAGAGTATATATGAGGCGATGGCAAAAAGTATAACACACACTGTTGTTGATCATAGAAATTTATTCTTTCTTTTCCATACTGGAGATTGATCCCATAACCTTCTCACCAATCTATTTCCCTGGTGTTTTTATTTATTTTGAGAAAAGTCTTTTACTCAGTTTTCCAGTCTGGGATCAACCTTGCCATCCTCCCACTTCAGCCTCTAAGAGTGCTGGGATTACAGGTATCTGCCATCACACCCATGGCTTTAGCAGACACCATATAATGTTAGAGTCTAAAAGAAAGCCCTGTGAAAAGACTTTAGTAAGAGAGACATAGTTATTATTTAAATGAGAAAACAAGGTAGGGAAAGAACTGGCTTTCATCACCCAGTGATGAAAGTTGAGTGTTGAGGCAGAGACTAATGCCGTTTTCTTTTTTCTTTACTTTGTAATAGCTATTGGAGGATAAAAATCCGACTACACTTTCTAGAACACATATTGAAGAATAAAATTTTTGGAGGTTTTTCCAATGCTGTGAGATTTTTTAGAAATCAGATTAGTGGTTCAGATCTTCTGAATCCTGCAAGCTCCTGATAACCACCAATCTTTGTATTGATTGTGTAGATAGTTTGAATTATGCAGTATGTAATATAGTTTCCACAATTTTAATGTACACAGTATGTGACTACACACTTAGCAACAACATGTAAGATTTCTCGCTGTCTTCCTGGGGATGGAAAGCTCATTTCTTTCATCCTGTCAGTGTGCCACTATATATCCATTCACCTGAACAGAACACACTGTAGCACTGAATGCAACTTTTCTGTGCTGACATAAGTTTGCAGACTACCTTGGTAACAACCAAACCATGCAAATGCTCTTTGAATGTTTTTAGATTTTTAAGAAACTTTTCCAATGAAGCTGTATCATTTTGCTTTCCTGTGAGCAATAAGTGATGGTTTCTGTTGCTCCTGTCCTCACTAGAGTTTGGTATTGTCAGCAATGAATTAAATTTTGGCCACTCCTGCAGGGACTGAAGTGGTGTTTCATTGTTATTTTAACTTTCAGCTTCTACCACAGTATGTGACACTGAGCAACTTTCTCTATGTTTATTTTTGAAATATAGATTCTTAGTGAGATATCTATTCAGATCTTTCTGCCTTTTTTTTTTTTTTTTTTTTTCCTGTATTTTGGGACAGCGTCTACAGGGTCTTGCTACGTAGATCGGAATCATAGTGATCCACCTTTGTTCAGCCTCCCAAGCGCTGGGATTCCAGGTGTGTGCCACCACGCCTAGTTTCAGTTGCAGTCTCAGCTCACCCCGCGGGCAGGGCCCAGCACTGCACGTCGGGAACAGAACCCTGGCCAATGCGCTCTGCCTAAGCAGGTGCTTTAGTCCGCTGAGCTATCAGACCGGCCCTCTTTCTGCCTATTTTAATTGGGATTTTTCATTTTCTTATTGTTGAAAGTTAGCTCTTTTGCGTATTTTAATAGATGTCCTTTATCAGTCCAAAAGTGCAGAGAGAGAGAGAGAAAAAAAATGATTGTCTGGTCATTGATTGACAAAAGCCGAAAAAATTTCCGAAGACTTCTGCTCTCAAATCTGTAGCAGTTCAATGCTGTGCAGAATGTTGACATATTTCTTCTAAGATGAGCTAAGTTTCTGCATCCCTCCTTTTCTAGTCTCTTTTAAAACACTGGTGCCCACTGTACTTTTCAGATTTTAGAGACATCATGGTCTTCATTTTGATGTACTAGTTTGGCCCATTTGCTGAATGACTCAAAGACTTCCAGTTTTGAGTTGAGCCCAGAAAAAAGAGAAAACTCTACAATGGATACAGACTGCTGTGCAAGCTGCTCTGTTATTTGGTCTCCAAACGTCAGAAAATCCAAAAGTACTTTAACAGTTAGTGGCAAACTGAGATGATATTGAGATCATTGGACAGTCTCACACAGATAAATCACGCTTCAGACTTGGAAATTGTGCTAGGGCCTTGTTATCTTCTAGAGATAATTAATCTTCTTTAGAGAAATAGCCTTTGGACTTTCAGTTATGCTTTAGTAGAAACTAGACACTGCACCATGTGCCACCTAGTTACCATGTGACTACACTTTCAGTTAAAAGCTGGACACACAAGGTGACAGTCCATTATCCAGTGGAAGTAGGATATATGTGATGGTGCTCAGTGGCACCTGATGGAGGAGAAGTTGCATGAAACGTCTTGAGGGTTCATGGTTTCCACTGCTACACTTTTCTCCCAGTCTGAATCTATGAGAATTTTTTCATGATGAATTGATTGCAGTGGAGATAATTCAACCCTCCTTTTCTGGATTTTTTTTTTTTTTGTTTAGACACAGGTTTTCACTATGCAGCTCTACAGGTCTTGAGCTCACTTTGTAGCTCAGGCTGGTCTTGAACTTGCAGCAATCCCCCTACCTCAGCCTCCCAAGTTCTGGGATTGCAGGTGTGCATCACCATGCCTGGCTCAACTTTCCTTTTCAGAAGGTTTTACATACTATCCAGGCACCGCCTGAATTTTGACACATGTAATATTACTGCTCCTTTCTGGAACATCCCTGAAGGGTAGTGGTGGGGACAAACTCCAAAGTTTCCAGGACATAACACAGAACAGTGCACAGGGATGCTCATTTTACATTAAAGGAGAAATGCCCAAGTATATAACTGTATATTGATTCATGGGCTGTGGCCAATAGTTTGTCCACATATTTAAGGACTTTGGTGGCACATGATTAAGAAAGTGGTACTAAGAAGGTCCAGGGACAGATATCTTTGAGTGGGCAATGACGATACTTGTATGCCCTATGAGTGGTCATCAGGAAGAGTGTTTAAGTCAAGAGGATAGGTTGACCCCTTTTATGGAGACTTAGCATCTTTTCCAAGGTACTGTCTGGTGGGTTTATAAATAAAGTGGCCATGGTAAGAGGACTGAAGGCTATGCATAGGCTCAGTAACAGGGCCTTCAACTCACCCAGAACAGCCTGGATCCAGTTGCTGGTGAGTACCCTTTCTGCCAGCAGCAAAGACCCAACTAAGTCTCTGGTACAGTACTGTTCCCCAGAATCACCAACCAGATGCTTAACAGTAGGTTAATTATATTACAACATAGAATTATTCTTCCTGGAATCAACACTTGTGTGGATATGAATTTTCCTTCAATGCAAGCCACACTCATGTGAAAACTACATCCCATGTCAGCAATGCCAAATCATTGAGTTTTCATTGTCACCTGTGTCACACCTGCCACCATTTCACCACCACTGATATGCTATAACCCTCAGCTTGATATTCCATATGTAATGGTTACTGAGCAAAGAATTCCCTTTATTGCAAACAAAGCATGGAAGCAGTCACAGACACCTAGAACTTACCTGTCTTTCATGATCTCTGCTATCCTGAAGCAGCTGGTTTCACAGAATAGTGGGGTAGCCTTTTGATGATTCTTTTGGCACCATATATGTGTCAACCTTGCATTTCTGGGTATGATTCTTCAGGAGCTTGCATCTGCATATAATATGTGATTTTGCTTCTACCAGAGCCAAAATCCAAAGATCCTCAAAGTTTGGAAATAGGAATGATGTAACCCACCGTTACCCTTGGTGATCCAGCAGGAAATATTGCCTATTATCTTCACAATTTCACACTCTCTCCACCTATAAGACTTAGTTCCATGGAAAGGAATACCTCAATCATGAGGCACAACAGTGAGCTGGAAGTTATGACTGCCCAGCTGCCTTGGGTTCCTTGTGCTTCTGGATCAAGAGGCAAGGAATGGAGTAGATGTTTTGGCTCAAGAATTTATCTTAATTACAAGTGGCAATTACAATTACTCCTCAGTGGATCTAAGGAAATATATGTCTGAAATACAGGAGATGGCCTAGAGCCTCTTTAAGCCCTAATGGGCCGTGAGATTAAATTTAATGGAAAAGTATAACACAATTTGGGCAAGGGTACTACAGACTCCAACTACTAAAGAATGAAGATTTTGGATATCCTACTAGGTAAACAACACAATTATCTGAAGTGGTTGTTGAAGGCAATGGAAATGGAGACTAGGTAGTGAATACTTGCTAGAAACATGATACAGAAAATGAAGGCTGTATTTTCATGAATGCCTTTGTTAAGAATGTGTTTATAGTGTTAATATATGTACATGTGTATAAAAACACATTATTAATCCAATGTCTTCTCTTTCTTTTTTCCTTTATTCTACATCATGCAACTGACTTTATATCATAATAGTTCAGTTTTTAAAACAATAATGACAATAACAATGTAACATTTCTTTTTCATAAGAATCTTTTGGATATATGTCTTGTACTCTGAGGAATTACTTTGAAGACGATGATACACAGCATAATAACTATTGTTATTCTGTTATCATTTGATTATGAAGTGTTGTGTTCTTTTTTAAAATAAAAAATAATAGCTAACTGTTAACATTATACCATAGTATATAATTTTTGAGCCATCAAGGGAAAGAATAAATAGTGCCCAAGGATTTTTATCTCCTCCCAAAGAAGAGATTAGCATACTTGCAGTTGTATGCAGGACAGTCATGTCGCAGTAAGCAAAAGCACATCTTTGTTAGCATCTTTATTTGAAGACTGTGTACAGTTTAAGGAGATGCATACAGGTGCCACATTGACACACAGTGGCCTGTGATGGCCTCTTTTCTATGTCACCTCACGCAAGCCTGTGGTATTTAAGTCAAATAGTCTAGATGTTATTCTGAAAATATTTTTAATATGACTAGAATCTCAAGCAGTAGTTTTGGGTAAACTATATTTCCTTCAGTAATGTGAGTATGCCTCATTCAGACAGTTGGAAGGCCTTAAAAGAAGAGACTAAGGTCCTCCTTGGGTTTCCATTACTTCTTATAAAGAAATCCTAATCCATATATATATATATATATATATATATATATAGGCATTAGGTGGTAGATAAGTTAGTAGATAGGTAGATAGATACATATTTACTTGTATCAATTGCTATTAGAAATGTTATGATAGATTGTGTTTTTCATGTTACCTAATTTGTGGGTACAGAATTATTCATGAAATTCCCTTAATACTTTTTTAATGTCTATGTGTTTAGTAATGATGGCATTTTTTTCTGATATTAGTAATTTATGTTGTGTCTCTTTTTTCTTACTAAGTCTATCTAGACATTTGTGAATTTTATTGATTTTAGATTGGAGAGATAGTTCAGTAGAATAAGTGCTTACCTGGCAAGCCCAAGGTCCTGAGTTCAATCCCCAGTACCACAAAAAAAAAAAAAAAAAAAAGATTTTTTTTTCAAGGAACAAGCTTTTGACATTTTGTGAAATTTTTTTATTTATTTTTTCACTTCTATGTTGAACTCGTGTTTTTATACTAATTTTTTTTTTGTTTTGTTTTCCAGAACTGGGGATTGAACTCAGGCCCTTGCACTTGCCAGGGAAGCGCTTATTCCACTTAGCCATTTCCCCGGCCCCCTGAACTCGTGTTTTTAATTTCTTCTATTTTTATTTATTTTTCTTGCTTAGTTTGAATTAAATTTTCTGTTATTTTCCTAATTATCTAAGATAAATGTTTGATTATATATCTTCCTAACTTTCTGATACTTATGTACTCCTACTATAAACTTTCCTCTAAACCCTGCCTTCTTTAAATCTAACAAATGCAATGTATTGTATTTTTATTTCAACTATACTTAAATTTTTTTTAAATTCTCAAGATTTCCTTGATTCATGCTTATGCAAGTGTGTTATTTAGCCTCATACATTTAGAGATTTTCTTGCTAGTTTTTGTTAATTTCTCATTTAACTTTATTGTAGTCTCAGAAAAGATGTTGACTTCTAGTCTTTTAAAGATGTTAAGGTTCTTTTTTTTTTTTTTTTTTTTAAACAAGGTCTTCAGGGTCTCACTACATAGATCAGACTCATAGTGATCCACCTCTGTTCAGCCTCCCAAGAGCTGGGATTACAGGCATGTACCACCAGGCCCAGTCTCAGCACTCCCCAGGGGTAGGGCCAGCACTTCATGCCAGGGATAGAACCCAGGCCACTGTGCTCTACCTAAGTAGACACTTTAGTCCACTGAGCTATCTGGCCAGCCCAGTTAAGGTATTTTTAATGGCCTAAAATGCAGACTAACTCCTGGAATCCTCCAAATTATCTTCAGAAGAATGGGTTTCCAATGAAACTCAACTGGGTTACAATGCTACCTGTTTCAACTAGGTCCTTAACTGTTTTCTGTCTGCTGTGTCCTTTGTTCAAGAAGGGGCATTACAGTTTGCAATTGTAAAGTTAGTTTGTCTATATCTCCTTACTCTGTTGGTTTTTGTCTACCATATTTTGATGCTTTGTGTCACCTTTATAAATATTAAGGACTTTACTTTAAGGGTTTTACTTCTTGGAGAATTTGCCTCTTTATCATTATGCAATGCCATTTTGTAGCCCTAGCATAATATTTATCACTTTGACATCTACATTCCCTGAAATCAATCCACATTTATTTTCATTATTTTTAGCACAAGGTATCTTTTTCTATCCCTTTGTTTTTAATCTATATATGTATTCACATATAAAGTTGATTTGAGGGAGGTTACATATAGGTGAGTCATGTTGTTTGTCCCCTGTATTAGCCTTTCTTCAACTGGTAAATTTTTGCCATTGATGTTTGAAGTAATTATTGATATATGTGCATTAATATCTAGTACATTTGTTATTGCTTTCTATTTATAATTATTTTTTATTTCTATTCATGTTTTCCATTCTTTGTAGCTTTCTGTAGTTTTAATTACATGTGTTATATTACCTTATTTCTCTCTCTTAATGTGTCAAATATAATTATTTTTAAACTTCTATGAGTTGGTGCCCTAGAATAGAAATATAAATTTAAAACTAATCCAAATTTATTGTCAAGTAGAACCATATCATTTCATAGAAAGTGCAAGCACCCCGGAAAGAATATTTATCATCAAGAAGTCAACCAATAACAAATGCTGAGGGACTGTGGGGAAAAAGGAACACTTCTCTACTCTTGATAGGAGTGTAGACTAGTACAACTAATGTGAAAGTCAGTGTGGAGATTCCTCAGAAAACTACAATTAAAGAACCCATTCAACCCAGTTATTCCCTCCTGGGACTTTTTCCAGAAGATCTAAAAGTTTCATACCACGTGTTATATGCGCACTCATGTTTATAGAAGCACAATTTGCCATAGCTAAATCTTTGAAAAAACATGAAAGCCCATCAAATTAGAAATGGACAAAAAAAGATCTGGTATTTGTACACAATGGAGTATTAATCAGCTACAAAAAGGTAAATTTGAAGCTATTGTGGGTAAATGGATGCCATTTGAGACCATACTCATAAGTAAAATAAGACAGACCTACATGTGTAAACATCATATTGTCCCCAAAGTGTAAGAACCTGAAAGAGTAAATAAAATCTGCAAGGTGCAACAGTTACGGGGAAAGGGAAAGAAACTGCTCAGAGGGAAGGAACAACTTGGATGAGGGAAAGGAGAAAAGCAAGAAAGAAGGAAGGGAAGAAAGTCACATATATGTATTTATGTAGTATAGCTTGGATAATTGCACTGCTGATTTCTGCTGGTCTATTGAAAGGATCAAGTAATGCTTAAATTTTTATCTCTTTTTAGGTTTCTTTTTTACCAACTTTACATGTTTATATCTGATAATATAAACAACTGATTTGAAGACGACAATATAACAACATTGTTGACTTTATATCATTTTAATGAAATTATGTATTATTTTTAATTTTTAACAACTCTTCATTCTTCTTAAAAAAGAAAAATGAGACCAGCGAGTGTGGGGGAGAGCTTCTGGCTAGCCAGCACCTGTGGAACCTCACTGGTCCAAACCCAGGCATTCCAAGTGAGTGAGAACTTCAGCCACATTCTCAGGACCCCCAGATCCAGGCCAAGCCCAGGCCAGGTGAGTGTGTGGGAGAGATTCCCCTCTCTCCTATACATCCTTATCAACTTCAGGCCAAGCTCAGACCCAGCATACAGGCCTGGGGTAAAATTCTGCAGCTTCAGTCCCTGCAGAGAGAGTAGGAGATAGAACCACCCAGCTAGTTCAGGAGCAGAACATCTTGCCAGAAGGAAACAACAGTTTCATTCCCAA
Organism: Octodon degus; assembly: GCF_000260255.1. Taxonomy (NCBI): domain Eukaryota; kingdom Metazoa; phylum Chordata; class Mammalia; order Rodentia; family Octodontidae; genus Octodon; species Octodon degus. The sequence goes on along the minus strand of NW_004524720.1, from coordinate 4,712,453 downwards.
GGGCTGCAGCAGGAAGGAGGAGAGCACAGCAGCCAGAACCAAGCCCAGGCACAAGTGGACAAATTCAAACTTTGTAGACCTGAACTCATATTTCAATAGGTGCTAAGGTTATAACTGTACCAAGATCTACAACAAAGGTCAGAGGACAGTGCTATACAAAATGGCAAAGAGAAGGAACAAAACACAATCTCAGACCCCAAACCCTCCCATAACAACTGCAGAGGACACTAGCACAGAACAAATTGAGAATCACACAGCTGAAATCAATGAATCAATAGAGTCTGAAATAAAGAAACAACTACACAAAGGTACAGAAGAACTCAGATCAGAAATAAAAAAAAGAAATCTCTGAATTAGTAGCATCTGAATTAATGAATAAAATGCAGAAACAAATGGAGAAAACCCAATCTGAAAAAAATGCTACAGTAAAAGAATTAATAACTGCTTCTAAAGAAGACATTGATAAAAAATTGAGGAGATTAGAAAAAAGAGAGATTTCTTGAATCAACAATACAGGAAAGAAATAGATCGTATGAAGCAGAGTCAAAGAGATACGGAGGAAGTTAAAATCTGTCACAAGCTTGAAAAATCATTTAAGTGAAAGTAAAGACAGTTTCAGATCTTGAAAACGCTGGTGCAGCCAGTGAAAAGGAAAGGAAAAATCTCTTAAAAACAACTAGGATACAGAAAAAAAAAATTCATGACCTGCAAGATGATGCAAAGATGAACAAGGTGAGACTACTAGGCATCAATGAGAAAGAAAGAGCCAATATAAATGTTATTAAAAATATATGGGCAGAAGTAATAGCAGAAAACATCCCAAATATGAGGAAACAATTTGACATCCAGGTAACAAAACATGCAGAACAACAAATTACTTCAACCCAATTAAAAATACATCGAGACATATAATAGTCAAGATCCCAGAAATCCAGCACAAGAATAATATTCTGACAGCCCCTAGAGAAAAAAAAAGCAGAATACATTCAAGGAAAACCCATCAGAATTATGGCAGACATCTCTTCACAAACCAGGAAGGCAAGTAGTGCATGGAGGAGAGTACTTCAATTCCTCTATGAAAACAAATTCCAGTCCAGACTACTATACCCTAAAAAACGTTCTTTCAAGTTTGATAAAGTGAAATACTTCCATGACAAACAACAACTAAAGAATTTCATGATGACAAAGCCAACCCTACACAGACTACTGAAAGATGCTTTAGAGAGGGACCAAAATGACAAGAACTCCATGACAAGAACAGAAGGAACCCACCAAATAGGGCAAAAAATTAAAAACAGGAGAAAAATGAAAAAGGAATAAACAACAGCAGGTAAATAAGATGTTGAGTCATATGTCTCAATTATAAACATTAAAGTAAATGGACTCAATTCACCAATTAAAAGAAACAGACTGGCACAGTGGACCAGGAAACCAAATCCAACAATCTGCTGTATACATGAATTACACTTAACTCATAAATGAATTCATAGGCTAAAAGTCAAAGGATGGAAAACAATACTGCATGCCCCAGCACCTCAGAAAAAGAGTTAGCAATCCTTTTCTCAGACAGCCTCAACTTCAAATCAAAGATGATGAAATGAAGGACAGAAGGTCATTATGTACTAGTTCAGGGAAAAATTCAAGAGGACTAGATAATACTAATAAATATTTATAGACCAAACACAGTAGCACCCAACTATATAAGACAAATCTTAATGGACATGAAAAATCCAATATCCAATACCACAATCTTAAAAGGAGAACTTAACACCCCTTTATCCCAATGAGACAGGTCATGCAGACAAACAAATAGCAAAGAAATAGCAGAACTGAACCGAAACTTGGAAAAAACGCAACTAGTGAACATATATAGAGTGTTCCATCCAAAAACAACTGAATACACATTTTTTTTCAGTTTCACATGGGTCATTTTCTAAAATAGACTACATACTGGTCCATAAGTCAAGCTTAAGTATATGCAAGAAAAAAGACATTATCCCCTGCTTATTATCTGACAACAGTGCAATGAAACTAGAAATAAATGACAAATGAAAGCAGAAAAAAACCATGTATACAAGGAAATTATACAATACTCTACTCAGCAACTAATGGATTTCAGATGACATTAAACAAGAAATTGAACAATATCTACAATTCAATGAAAATTCAAACACAACATATTGGAACTTATGGGATGCGATGAAAGCAGTTCTCAGAGGGAAATTCATAGCTGTGAACACACATATTAGGAAAACAGAATGGGAACAAATAAACACCTGAATGTTGCACTTCCAATATGTAGAAAAGGAAGAGCTAACCAAACACAGGAAGAAATCATCAAGATTAGAGCAGAAATTAATTCAATTGAGACAAACAATTCAAACAATTAACAAATAAAAAGCAGGTTCTTTGAAAGATTAAATAAAATTGATAAGCCCCTAGCTAACCTCATCAAAAAGAGGAAAGATAAAATACAAATACAAGCAATAAGGAATGAAAAGGGTGTAATTACCACAGAACCAGTGGAAATTCAGAAGACTGTCAATAGCTACTTTGAGAATCTTTACTTTCAAAGAATAGAAGACACCAAAGAAATGGACAGGTTCCTAGAAAGGTACAAATTACCAAACCTGAATCAAGAAGATATAACAACTCTCAATGACCCAATAATGACCAATGAAATACAAAATGTAATTTAAAAATTTTAAAAACTTACTGACAAAGAAAAGTCCAGATCCTGTTGGATTCACAGCGGAATTCTGCAAGAAATTTATGGAAGTTATAACCCCTATACTCCTCAGACTCTTCAATGAAATTGAAAAGAAAGTAATCCTCTCAAAATCATTCCTGGTAGCAAGTATTATACTGATACCAAAACCATGGAAAGATGCCACTGAAGAAGAGAACTACAGGCCAATCTCCCTCATAAACATACATACAAAACTCCTCAATAAAATCCTAGCAAATAGAATACAGCAAATCAAGAAGATTATACACCATGACCAGGTAGGATTCATCCCAGGCATGCAACGATGGTACAATATACACAAATCTATAAACGTAATACATTATATTGATAGAGCAAACTCTAAAAACCACATGACCATCTCAATTGATGCAGAAAAGGCTTTTGACAAAGTTTAACACTCATTCATGTTCAAAGCTCCACAGCAAATTGGACTAGATGGCCTCTACTTCAATATGATATAAGCCATCTATGACAACCCAATGGCTAACATAATTCCAAATGGGGAAAATTTGAAATCTTTTACTCTCAGATCTAGTACAAGACAAAGATGTCCTTTCTCACCACTCCTATTCAATATAGTTCTGGCTTAACTAGCTAGAGCCCTTAGATAGGAGAGACAAATAAGAGGAATAAGAATAGCTTAAAAAGAAGTTAAATTATCATTATTTACAGATGACATGATACTTGACTTGCAAGACCCAAAAAACTCCACTGAGAAGCTACTAGAATTGATACACAAATGCAGTAGCATAGCAAGATACAAAGCCAATACCCAAAAGTCAATAGCATTTCTCTACACAGATAACAAACACACTAAGAGGAAATTTAGAAAAACAATACCTTTTACAATAGCACCAAGGAAAATGAAATATCTTAGAATTAATCTAAGGAAGTCAAAGATCTTTTCAAGGAAAATTACAGTGCTCTGAAAAAAAGACATCACAGAGTATTTCAGAAAATGTAAAGATATTCCATGCTCCTTGATAGGAAAAAGCAACATTGTGAAGACGGCCATACTCCCAAAATTGCTGTACAGATTTAATGCAATCCCTATGAAACTGCCACTAACATACCTCACAGACCTAAAGAAATCATTCCTAAAATTTATTTGGAGCTAGAAAATACCTAGAATAGCATAGGCAGTACTGGGCAACAAAGACAACGCAGGAGGCATCACAATTCCTGACTTGAAATCATACTACAAATCTACTGTGATAAAATCAGCATGCTACTGTCAACAAAATAGACCTGAGGATCAATGGAGTAGATTAGAAGATGCAGAAGCCTGTATGAACACACTCAGTCACCTTATCTTTGACAGTGTCCAAACACTCTTACTGGAAGGATGATAGCCTCTTGAACAAACAGTGCTGGAAAAACTGGCTCTCTACATGCCAAAACTTAAAACTTGACCCAGGTATATCATGATGCAGTAAGCTAAAATCAAAATGTTTTAAAGATCTAATCATTAAAATAGAAACACTAAATCTCCTGGAAAAGAAAGTATGAGGAACTCTTGAAGACATAGGGGTAGGCAAAGTGTTCATGAACAAAAGTCAAATCACACGGGTAACACGTGAAAGAATTAACAACTGGGACCTCTTCTTATTGAGAAGTTTTTGCACATCAAAAGAAATTATCAACAAAGTGAAGAAACAACCCACAAATTTTGAAAAAATCTTGAATAATAAGCATTCAGACAAAGCTCTCTAGAATTTATAAAGAACAAAAACAATAGGGCCCCAAAATTTAAAGATCCATTCCAGAAATGGGCATTTGAGATGAATACACAGTTCTCAGAGGACAAAATTAAAGAAATGAATAAATATATGAAATAATGCTCCACATCACTAGCCATCCATGGAATGCAAATTAAAACAACACTGAGATACCATCTCACCCCAAAAAAGAATGGCTATCATAAAGAAATCACCCAACAACAAATGTTGCAGTGGCTGTGGGGAAAAAGGAACACTTCTCCACTGCTGGAGGGAATGTAGACTGGTGCAACTGTTATGGAAATCAGTGTAGAGACTCCTTAAAAAACTAAGACTGGAAATCCCATTCAAAACCAGCTATCCCCCTACTGGGAATATTCCCAGAGGAACTGAAAACGTCATATCATAGTGATATATGTGTACCTATATTTATAGCAGCACAATTTGTGATAGCAAAATCTTGGAAACAACTAAGATGCCCATCACCCGAGGAATGCATGAAAAAGATGTGTTACTTTTATACAATGGAGCACTACTCAGCTATAAAGAATGACAAACTCAAAGCCTTTATATATAAGTGGATGTCACTTGAAGATATACTCATATGTGTAATAAACCAGGTACACATTTGTAAATATTGTGTAGTCTTCCCAGTATAAGAACTCAAAGAAAGAAATAAAAATAGAAAGGCATAATGCAATTAAAAGAAATTGAGAACTTGAGGATTAGTTAACAAAGTGAAGGCAAGGAGAAAACCTAGAAAACATGACAGGGGCAAATTCATGCATTTATATGCACAAGATGGATAAGTCAATATTCCTGAGAATCTTCAGCATGTCTTTGAAAATAGCAGTTAGTTGGTAGGTCTCTCACCCAATTATATATGCTGATACCTGTGAATGAAGCAACTGCACTGAAGAAAGCAATGAATAATGGTACGGTCGTGCTTGGAATGCCTGTCATTCTCATCTTCTAATTACATACTACTTGATATGACATACCAATTACAGCCATACTGTCTCTCAAGTAAAGGTTTGTTTAAAAAAAAGTATATTAAACAAAAACATGAGATAAAAATAGTCACTGGACTGTCCTACAAGGCTGTATATTGTTAAATTTCTAAATTTCTGTGCAAAACTATGTAAATCTTATTCTTTTTAAATATTTTTATCTTTTTAATCTTTTTCCTTCATATTCTGGAGGAACTCAAAGTTTAACATATCAATACTTGATGGAAAATACCTGTTCCACGTTACATCTAAGATGTTTGATATTAAGACAGATAGTGAGGTTAAGATCAACTGCCTATGTTATAGGGTAATAACATCATTAAGCTTCTCTTCTGAAGGGTTAACAACTTAAGTTTTCAGACCAAATATTAAAGAAAAAGAAGGACTACAAGGACTGTCAACATTTTGGCCCTAAACTTTCAAGGTCAGTAAGGACTCAGGAAATAGGAACACCTGACTATAACATTCTGTAACTCAATTGTGTTCCAAATTTTCTAATCAAGGAGATTTTGAGGCCACAGAGGAAAATGATCGATGATGTAGAGTTTGCCTAAGGAGAGTCACATGGCAAGAAAACATTCTCTCAAGCTTTCACGGAGAGCAAATTGGTCAAACAATGGCCATGATTCTTCCATATGGCTGACACTGAAGAAGGATCTACAAACTGAGGTACAGGGTTTCAGGTTAAATCCAGAACGGATTTAACTGCCCTTATCAGATACAAAAGTTACATTTCTTGTTATATAGGTCTTGCTTTTTATTGGTCTTAACCATCAAAAGACAATATGAAAATGAAGTATAAAAAGTAAAGCTATATCAATATGATGAGCTGTAAAATGCTCAAGTCAACAACTTCGGACATTGACAATCTTATGGAAAACCCAATACTATTATGGACTATTGGACTATATGGGGATATTTTGCTGAATTCATGCACCTACAGTATTTTAATGACAATGGATTGCCCTTCTCTGGCAAAACTAACCAAAAAGTGGGTACAAATGAATGACCATTTTGTATCTGTATACTCAAAATAGTTAGGATAAATATACAGCTCTATTCTCTTAATTCAATAAATACATAGTTTTGTTCTAGTAGTGTTTGAGACACAATATCAGGTCTGCATTTTGTACAATGAATAACCACTAACACAAAAATATGCAATGTATTAATTATTTAAAATGAACTAGTAATCTGTTGTGAAACTGTCTCATTGCTGTTTGTTTCTCCATAAAAATACGAAAAAAAAAAAAAGAAAAAGTGAAAGAACTGTTCTTTTTACAAGCTGAGATAAGAAAGCAAGTTAGAATAAGGTTTTCTAATTCTACCAATATACAATGAATTAAATCAAGCTTTCTGTTATCCTATTCAGTACTTGAATTTTCCCATGTAACTTTAACCTCAGAAGGCCATATCACAATGAAGATTGTTTGGACAATAACTCTACTTTTTCCCCTTGGGTAATTATGTATTTTGTCTTCTCTGTGGGACCCATACAACTGGAATACTCACTTTGTAAGAGTGATAGAATGTAACCAACATGACCATAGAAGCAGAATTGAGATTTCAATGATTCATGATATTATGTGCTTTTTTTTTACTGTTAGTTTTCCAGGCCCAGGCCATGAACTCTGATTACTGTATTTCATTTACTTAATGGAAAGACCATGCCAAAAATTGTCTAATTGTTCATTTATTAACCAAAATGATTTTGCTATTTGAGAGGCCTCCCACTCACACATTTTAAATTAAATGAATGGAAGCCATTCATTTTATTAAGATGAATTCTTGCTAAGGGAAAAAGAAAGATCACATGTTAGGGAACTCTATGCCAAAGCAGAAAATTAGGCATTCATGAGCAGAGCTGTGAGGAGGAGGGAGAGGAAAAAGTATCATAAGAACACAGGAAATTCTGTCTATAGAATGAAAGGGATTGGGCAGCTTAGAAACATTGTTCCTAACGTGAAGATTTCAAGATCACTCCATGAAAACTTGTTTTAAAAATTTAAGACTTTAGAACTTAATAGAAAAAAATTATTTTTACTATAAATATAACTCCAAATATTTATCTCAAACTTAGATAAGGAAAGAAAATATGATTGACTCTATTAGTGTCTAATTCAAATAAAAATTTTAAAACATAGATTTTTACTCACAGAAAACTGATTACTTAAGTTCAATATATCTCTAACCTTAAGTCAAAAAGCTAGACTAAATCTTGTTATTTGATCTGCCATTTTTTCACAGCAAGTGAAAAGCAAGTACAGTTACATGGCAAGCAAAATAAATCTATGTAGATATTAAGAAAATATTAATAGTCAATTTGCTCTGCTACTATTATGGTGCTTTCTGGGGCAGTCTATTTTTGATGGAATAGCATATGGATGGGATGACATTCACTCATAAGCATCTATGAAGGTAAGCATTTCACCAATATATTGCGAGCAGCTAAATCTAGAAACTGAGCATATGTGGATGGGGAGGACAAGAGCTCAGTGCCTAAAGCAGTCAACTCTGCCTCAGTCCTCCCTGGACAACTTCAACCATTAGTTGCTAGAAAACCTTGTGTCTCCTGATACTAACTTTGCAAGGGTATACATAAATGTCTCCACTCCTGTTAGGATGTCCTTTGCAAACAGGTCTCCTCCTGAGCCCAACTCTTGTGTTCTTGTCTATTTTTCCTCATTCCTGCCACAGTTTCTCCCCAGGGTACACCAAGACACCAGCAGTCCATACACTACCACATTTTGTCATTAATCTTCTCAAAAGTATCATGAAGTTTATACTATTATTCCTATATTATCTTCAGAGATGCTAGAACTCAGATGATTTAAGTAGATTTTCCAGAGAGATTATCTATCAATAGATGATAGATAGATAGATAGATATTAAGTGATGAATCATTATTCATTTAGTCTTTCTCCTCTTAAGATTTTATTTTATTTTATTTCTTTAAGAAATAATTCAAGTCAATAGAGAGCTTATCATAGATGAAAGGTTTACATTCATACATGATGTCAATCCCATGACAATTTGAACTTATTCTCCTGTCCACTGATTTTTAAAACAATTTATTTATTTATTTTTCATTTATTTATTACAGGTGTCATTATGCAGCTCAGACTCAGTGATCTTTCTGTCCCAGCCTCCTCAGTGATTACAGGAGTGTGCCATCACTCCCGGTTTTGGTGGCTAGCAGGGTGTGGTACCAGCCCAGCATATGGTACTGGGGATCTAACCCAGGTCCTTTTACTTCTCAGACAAGCACTTCAACCACCAAGCGATCTCGCTGTCTTGTCCACTAACTTGTCAATTGAACATTCAAGAGATGGAAAAGCTGTCATTTCTTTACTATCTCAACATCTGCTGTCAGAATTTTTCATTCTTCTTGATTTAAACCATTTTTCTTCTAAGTTCTGTTCTGGAATTTAGAACCAAAATATACATTTTTATTATAACTATATAATCTAAATTTACTTTTATGTAGAAACTGACCATTCAGAAATTAAAACAATATTCACTTGCAGGTTCTAAGAAAGAGAGTCCAGTTTTTTATAACCTTTCTGATACTCAGATTTGATCTTCCTTCAGGTCAAGGAAAATGGCAGTGTCTTACTTTGTCTTTGCATATATACTTTAATGTTTTTGTATTACATATGCAATTTTATTCCCCTGTTTCATGACCACCTACATTTATCTCATTTATGACCTAAGGCCATCCTAAATTTGAGAAAGGCTAAGAAAATACAGATCAATAAGTGACAAAAATCATAGAAATATGTCCTGACACCAAGTCATGAATCCTGTTTCACTTCAGTATATCTCTTGGTGTTTGACTGTGTTCTAAAATTCTGACATTTATCTTTGTCTATTTCATACTTCTAGATCAATAATTCTCATTTCAGTAAGAAAAGAAGCTAAAATACCTCAACACAAAAATGAGTCCCCAGGAGTTTCAGTTTGTTAGCAATACATGCTCAATCTATAGATAGACTTCCAATCTATAGATAATTTGTCTTCTGTTTATGTTTATGGTTTCATTTGAATTTGTTTTGATAAGCTACATTTCAATAACTTTTTCTTTCATTAATTTCTCTGTTAAAATTGTTTTCATTAATAAATATGTCTTTTTCTACTTTATCCACTAATACATCTACAGCTATTTTACAGTTCCTGCCATAATCCTCATGTTTGTGCAATCTATGGGTCTGTTTCTATTAACTATTTACTTTCTTGAGCATGAGCTGTATTGTCCTTATTTATGAGTGCCTCACAGTTTTTGGTCTTCTTTTATTGATAAGCTTTTTGTAAGGGAACAATGAGGACTGGAATAAATAATACAGACATTAGGAAGTAGTAAGCCTCTTTTTCATCAACTACTGGATGCAGTAAGTGGTCTGAAACAATCCAACTAGTCCTTTGGCTGGCTCAGGCTTTCTTGAAGCTTTATTTACATTTCATCCCCAGTTGCCTATCGTGTAATGAGTAGAGAACGTGATCTTCACATCTTCAAATCTCCAGTGCCTGTGTTTTCTGGCACACCAATTGCCCTTAAGGACTATTCCTTGTCTTTCCAAGAAGTGGAAAAGCTCTGTTGCATAACTGTCCCAGTCTTTGGAGTTTTAGTGAGTTCCCTTTTCTCTTCTATCCTGGCAAAGTTTCTGTGACCCAGGCAACTTTTCTGCTGCTTTCTGTCTTGCCTCAACCTTCCAGAAAACTACCACATGCCTTTGTCAGGACCCAGAATGTCTGGGGTATATTTCTTCCAGTTGTGTTCTGCCCTCAGTCTTTGATGGCCAAATGCCTTTCAGCCAAGAGTGGACCCTCATGTCTCCACAGTGAAAGAAGGGACAAGAGCCACTTTGTACACAGCAAAGGTCCATGGGGGATATCTTGCAAGCAGGTGCTAACCTGTACCACATCTGGAAATCATTGACAAATAGTGAATCGTTAAGTAAACACATGATTGTAAAGGTTTCCAAAGGTTACACTTACCTCTGTACATGGATCTTGATGATAGATTCATCATCTTTTCATTCTTCTCCCAAGAAGGGAGGCAACTGTGTGAAATTTCCCTTTTAGGCCTGCTTTGCTCATATCTGTCATTAGTTTATTTAAGTTTCTTTGTGTTTCCTGTTTTCAGATGCAAATAAATAAAGTTATAGCCTACATATTTGCTTTTAATGTTGGGTTGAAATGAAAAGTCTCTTATAACCTTCTACATTCTAACACAGATGGGAAGTTTATTATATAATTTGAATGTAGATTTTTACGTAAAACTGATCATTATATCTACCCTTCTCAATGATAAGAAGTAAGGCAACTTTAATTCTAATGATTTCTAACACTATTAATTGGATGGTGTTTTCTCAAATTCTATATTTTTATATACTTCCTCCAATATTTCCCATTATTGTAATTGTTTATGCTATTGATGCTTTGATATGTCTACTCGTGTTTCTAAATCTTTTTGCTCATTCTGGTTTAGGTTTCATCCCTTCCATCTGGATTTCATGTTTGCTTTATGCAGTAGTTTCCTTGAGGGACTTACTGCTGAAATGGAACCACAGTCTGAGTCTCAAAATAACTCTACAGTGTCACAGTAGCATATTATACTTAATACAATTTAAAATACACAGCTGAGAATTATTTTTCCAGCTCATCAGTGACATTTTACTCTATCTGGTAGATTCTGTTATACCTGTTGGGAAATCAGCTGACAGTGTCACAGCTTATATGGTTGACAATTTACCTATTGTCTCTGGTTACAGTCAAGCTTTTCTTATTTGACATTCTACATTTTCTAATATTTTTGAATTCTGCCTTTATGTCTTTCAATTAAAATTTTTTATAGTATTGATATGATGGTTTTATTCATTGAAAATTTTAGGTCCAATACAACAATTTGCTCTCTTTTGGTCTCATGTTCTATGATTTTCTCAGCACTTATCTTTAGAAATTTGGTTTGCAACTTCACAGTGATGCTGTATTTGTCTTGTTAAGACTCTACTTCAGTTTTTTGCAACATGAGTTCAAGCCAGTGAAGCTAAAATTTCCCATCTCATTTGTCCATAGGTGATCCCTTTCACATAATTTTTAGACTTTTAATCAGCCTGTCTCCATATAGTGTTCTAAAGTTAGTGTACCAACTTAGTATTTTTGAGGCTGTCATCCTAGGAAACTAAAGTATTCTTTTATTTTTATTACTATGGTATTGCATTGAGATTATATAGTCTGAGTGGAGAATGTGGCTCAGTAATTACAGCACTTGCTCAGCATGCATGAGGCCTTTGGTTCCAACTTCAGTAAAGGAAAAGAGGAAGGAAGGAAGGAAGGAAGGAAGGAAGGAAGGAAGGAAGGAAGGGAGGAAGGGAGGGAGGAAAAGAGAAAGAGATAGAAAAGGAAAGACAGAGAGAGAACAGGCAGAGACAGAGATAGAGACAGAGTGAGAGACATAGAAGAAAATACAAAGTCTGTTGTATTACCTGAAAGGCAGAGATCTTACAGAACTTTCAGTTCTGACATATCTTTTTTTATGGCATGCTTGCTATGTCATGCTATTTTGTGAATTTTGAAATTTAATTTATATATTTGGGAACTATTTGAATCCACTGTTTTCATGAATACATTTTTCCTACATTAGAAAGATAAAGAAACTAGTTCAGAGACACTAACTTTGACAGCAATTATTTTATTATACATTTAGCTAAAATTAATTTTGATTGAAACAATCTAGATATTTAATCACTGAATACCTTTTGCCACACTAAATCCAGACAAATGAAACTTTACTTGTATGACTTTTTCTTACTTTTTCTTATTTTATTGCTAAGATTGAACCCAGGACCTTCACACTGTTATATTTCCAATCCTTTTCTTAAACATAGAGACAGGGCCTCACTAAGTTATCCAGGATGGGCTTGAACCAGGGATATTCTTGATTGAGCTTCCCACAGTGCTACTTTGTAGTCATGCATCACTGCACTCAGAAATTGTGTGACATTTTAAGTTGGAAGACATAAAATGTTGAAGACTTTTGAGTTATTTATAGATTTTATTTCCTTTGAAAATGTAACTTGTAAGCATTATACATGTATGAATGATATAGTGCAATAGTTCAGTACATCGGGGTAATTAGCATTTCCATACCCTTATCAAGTCTTGATGTTTGAGATCTTCAAATTCTTCTATTGTAGCACTTCATGAAATACATAATATGTTATTGGAAACTACAGTGATCCTCCCCATCTGTAGACAACTAAAACTTACTCCTGTTCTCTATTTTGGTAATCACTGTCCAACATCCCTCTGCCTATACACCCTAGCCTCCAATAATTATTATTCTACTCTCAGATCAGTATTTGTAGCTTATACATGTGAGAGAGAAAATGTGCAATGTATTTTTCTGTGCCTATCTTGTTTGAAAGAGCACAATACCCTCCAGTTTCATCCAGGTTGCCTCAAACAAAATTATTTCATTCTTTATTGTGGGAGAATAATATATTGTTATGTGTATATGCCCTATTTTCTTTGTTGGTTGATGGACATTGGGATGATTCTATAGCTTAGATATTATGAACAGTGTTGCAGGAAATATGGAAGAGTGGTTGTTTACTTGATGTGCCAATTTCATTTATTTTAAATCCATATTCAAAAATGGAATAGCTCGATCATATGCTAGGACTATTTTTATTTAATTTTTTTGAAAGGCCTTCAAACTATTCTTCCAAAATGGCTTCACTAATTGACATTCTACCAAGAACAGAAGGGTTCCTTTTATGCTGCATCCTCACCAGCATTTGTTGTTTTGCTTTTCTGATAATGGCCATTCTGACACCCATGAAATGAAATTTCATTATTTTGATTAACATTTCTCTGGTGATTAGTGGCAATGGACATTTTTCCATATGCTTGCTGTCCCTTTTTCATTTCTTCATTTTAAAAAATGCCTACTTAAAACATCTGCCCATCTCATACTTATATTATTTGAGGTACTTAGTTTTGTTCGGTTCTTTAGACTGAACCCAGATCCTAATGCATACCAAGCATGTGACCTCCTACTGATTTGCACATTTATCTCCTATTTGATATTTTTTAAGTTTCTTTTTTGTTTTGTTTTGTGCTTACATTTGTGGCTGCTGATAGTGGACAGTCTTCCTTTCTAGTGTGCAGACCTCTGCTTTTCACTGATGCACTTGGAGCACAGCTAATTATAGTCCTTTGCCCCTGTCCCAAGCTTTAACCATCTCTGCCAATGTGGGAGGCAGCAATACAATGCAATTGGCCTAGCATCTAGTTCTCCAGCAAATGGGTTACAGTATTGTTAATGTCTCAAGGGTAATTTGGGTTTTGGCATACGGAGAAAGTCTACTAATAGCAATAACCATGCAACCCTGGCAATGTCAAGTGAATCAGCAAAAGTATTGTCATCCAAGACAAACTGATTATTGACATACTATGAGAACCAATAACGTACACACTTGACTTAGAAAAGAAATCTATAGTTTTAGTGTATATACTAAGACAAACCAAATTTTGATATTTAGCAAATATCTACTAAAAGGATAATGCATCCACTAATGACAGAAACCAATTCAATAGTAATAACATAGAATTAACTATCTAAAGAATAATAAAGCTAATGGCTATGAGAAAGGAAAACAGCTTCCTGGTGTAAAACTTGGCAACTATGGGTTAACTGTACAGTGAAACCCCTGAGGAAATGGATGGGTATGACCTTAGCTCTGTATGAGTGAAGCTATGATACAGTGTCAGCAGAGCAGAGCATAGCACAGTTGGGAAGTTCTACTAGAGCTCCCTCCTATTTCTTGACCACTGTTCACCCTCTTAATTACTACCTTACTTCTTTTTTTTTTTTGTGGAGCTGGGGATTGAACTCAGGCCCTAGTGCTTACCAGGCAAACACTTATTCTACTGAGCCATCTCCCCTGTCAATTACTACCCTACTTCTGTAACCCCACTTCGTGATTATCTATAGTGAAAACTTGTCTGAGGAGATGTTAGTCCCTTGTAGAGATACTGGCAGAATAAAGTGCTCTTTACTCCTAAACTCCATGTTTTTCTTGGTGATCCTGTGCATTTTCCTGTTTCCATCATACTGTTAAAGATGTAGGATTTCGGAATGGGAGGAGGAAAGGAGAAAAGTTTGAAAAACTAAACAAAGGGAGATGAGGAGACTAAAGACGACAAAGAATTCCACTAAGCAGAAGGAGAGTTATAGAATTAGATAATTGTAACAAAAAAACAACAGAGAAAGAAAGGATTAAAAAAAGAAGAGTAAAAATAATATAAAGATTAAAAATAGAAAAAATAAAAGGACAAAACTTTTTAAAAAGAAGAAGAAAAACGGATGGAAGTTCCTCAAACCCCAATAAACCGAGAGAGAGAGAGAGAGAGAGAGAGAGAGAGAGAGAGAGAGAGAGAGAGATTCTAAAAGCAGAAAAAATTGTTCATGTATGTGAATGAATGGTTTCCTTTCACAATCTGCAATAGTTTAGAGTCTGTCAACGCATAATTTTATCCACCCAGCCTGATAACCTGTGGGTTGGTGAGGTGCCTCCCTGTTCCAGAGGTCCAGGCTGTGATGATGTTCTTCCCCAAGTCCATAGGGAAGACCATCAAACCTCAGATCAGTTCTGGATGTAGGTAGAAGTGGAAGCATTTAAGGATTTAAGGCCAGCAGTTTCAAATTCAGCCATGTCTGAGCTTTTCTGAATCGAGCCTAGCTTCTGAACAGGGGTGTCAGCACCCATGTCCTTCCTGATCTGAACATAAATTTCTCAGGGTATCTCTTTCCAGCCTTTTCTCTATCCACAACTGTCTCCCATGGCTATCTCCCACAGTCACTGTGGGAAGGTATATCTGGGAGCCCTGAGGTGAAGTTGTTTTGAGTATCAAATTTAAATAATCATTTTCCATGCATGGTGCCTGATTATACTCTAGTGACCAACAGGCTTGCCAGGTGAAATCTCTTTGGCTGTAAGAAGTTAAACCCTGTGTTGCCTTTGTAATTCCCAACAGCTGAGGGCTCCACTTCCATTTCTTCTGATCTCCCAGTCCTGGACACTTACTTTTTTCATGGGAGCCACGTTCTCCTCTCCTACAGCCACAGCTAGGGAGAATATAAATTGTTTTGGTTTCTGTCCCTATGCATTATTAACCTTTTCCCCACCTTCTTGTTAGCTTCTAATTTTCCCATCAGTTCCTTCTTCTTGTGTGTGGGTGTTTGGTAATTGACTTTTAATAATGAGACTTCAAAGGAGGAAAACATACAGAGATCCTCCTCCAACGTCAGAGCCTTTTAAGCAAGTATTTACTACACAAAAAGTTTTAAAAACCAAAAAGCAAATTTTGAGAGAATGACGTTCAAGCCTTTGATATGCATTTATTTGTATAAAGAAAACAAGTATTTCAGTATGAAGGAAAACAAGCCTGAGAGCTAATCCTTTCATCCAACATGATCTCCTGCAAGCCTTCCTTCAGTGACACAAGCCCTCACCCTACACCACTTCGTTTCTGCAGGACCAGTGTTTGCCCAACAGGATTGGCTTCTACACAGTAAGCCCTCTAGATCCATTTCCTATTGCAGAACTCCTCCAGATCCATTTCCTATATCCCATTTCTTATATCCCACCTACTACTCATCTCTCCCTTACAGGTTCGCACAACCTTATACTGAACATTTATACTTGCTATAATTGAGCTTGGTCACTTCATATATCCAAAGTCAACTATATGTGCACAATTCTATCTTATTGCCTAGGTCAATGTACAGGAGGTAATTACATCACCAACCCTATAAGTTACGATGAATAGTGAATATTCAGACGAAAAATGTCAAATGTATCCCCAACCACAAGGAAAACAAATAAGACACAAATTTACAATATAAAGGCTATGTGTGTGTTACAGTCCTCAGGGCTTATGTCACTCACAAAGTGTGTTAATGCAGCATTCACGCCATTTCTGGTGGCATCAGGCATGAAGCACGGGGCACAAGAACCAGACTTGTGTTCATGAGTTGTATCTATGCCACATATGTAACAGATCAACTTAAATTTTTCAGACAGTTATGCAATTAGATCTGCCCTTCATAAAATATTACCAAGCTATTTCAGGCTGATGGTAAAAGCAACAGAATCTCTTACTTTTTCCACATTTTGACTTAAAGTTCAGATAAAACTGTTGGCTACAAGTTCTGAATTATTTGTTGTGAGATTAAGTCTACAGTTCAATACAAACTATCTTTGTTAATGTATTTTCATTTGGTTTTCAAGAAGAGTAAAGAGACCTAGCCAAGGTCCGGAATTTCGGCAGAATTCCTGGAACGCCCAGACCCAGTCCTAGCACAGGTCCACAGCAGGAAGGAGCTGAGCACAGCAGCCAGACCTAAGCTAGATGCAGTTGAATAAGTCCAAACTCTGTAGGGCTCCACCTGAAGTTCAGTACGTGTGAAGGTTAAAACTACAGCAAAGATCTACAACAAAGGGCAGAAGACAGTGCTGCACAAAATGACGAGAAGAAACAAAATGCAACCTCAGAACCCAAGCCCACCCATAATAAGTGCAGAGTACACTAACACAGAAGAAATTGGAAATCACAGAGTTGAAAGCAATGAATCAACAGCTTCTGAAATAAAACAGCTGCAGAAAGATATAGAAGACCTCAGATTG
Source organism: Octodon degus (assembly GCF_000260255.1). Classification (NCBI taxonomy): domain Eukaryota; kingdom Metazoa; phylum Chordata; class Mammalia; order Rodentia; family Octodontidae; genus Octodon; species Octodon degus. The sequence continues at coordinate 4,695,283 of NW_004524720.1, read as the reverse complement.
CAAATGAAAAAAGAAATCCCTGAAGTAATAACATCTGCACTAAAGGATCAAATGCAGAAACATATGGAAGCAACCCAGTGCACACCCAGAACAAGTACAGAGGACACTAGCTCGGCTCAAATGCATGAATCAAGAGCGTCGATAGTAAACAAGCAACAGCAGAAAGGTATAGAGGAAATCAGAGTGCAATTCTTTTCTGAAATAAAAAGAGAACTCTCAAAACTCATAGCAAATGAAGTAAAGAAGCAACTAAAGAAACATAAGCAGGAAACCCAATCTGAAAAAAAGACTGCACTAAAAGAATTTCTAACTGCTTCTAAGGAAGATATTGATAAAAAAAAAATAGAGGAGATTAGAAAAATGACGGATTCCTTGCATGAGCAGTAAAGGAAACAAATAGATCACATGAAGCAGAGTCAAAGAGATATAGAGGAAATAAAACTCTCAATCACAAGCTTGCAAAACCGTATAAGTGAATGTGAAGACAGAGTTTCAGATCTTGAAG
>NW_004524720.1:4675509-4689382 GCF_000260255.1 Octodon degus | reverse complement strand
AAAAGCTACAACTCTTGTTGCATAGGTCCTGTTTTACCTTGGTCTTAACCATCCAGTAGAAAACTATGAAGATGAAATATAGGACTTAAAGCCATGCTGATATGTTGAGCTGTGGGGCAATCAGGTCAACAATTTCTGACATTGCCAGTTAAGTAGAACACCCAATGCTATTATGGCCTACTGGACTCTTTTGTAATATTTTGCTGAGTTTACACACCTATAATATTCAAATAACAGAACTTAACAAAAAAAGAGTATACAGATGAATGTCCATTTTGTATCTGTGTGTTCAAAGTGGTTAGGATAGATATATATAGTTACATTCTCTTAATGAACAGAATGATTTGTTCTAATTGTGTTTGTAAATAGGATATCAAGCCCGCATCTTGTACAGCAATTAAACACTAAGAAGAATGTATGCAGTGTGTTAATTATTGAAACTGTCCTACTGATTTGATTTGAAACTGTCTCTTTGCTATTTTTTTTTATCAATAAAATTATGGGATAAAAGAAAAGAAAAGAAAAAAGAAGAAAAAAAACAGTAAAAAGTGACAAATTTGGAGAAGTTTTTAAACAACCTTTCTCTAACTACAGTGGAACACCCACCTCTGAAAAAACAAAATGAAAAAGGGGCATACATTGGGAGCCACGAAGCTATGAAATCGATCAAATATGTGTAACTAGGACTTAGCCCAGTACCTAAAGCAAACAATCTACCTCACTCCTGAGATGAACATCCTGTCTTAGCTATCAGTTTCTAGACAACCTAGTGTCAAGCATTACTAACTTCAAAAGAGTATAAATAAAGGACAGTTTTGTTGTGAAAAAATGGGGGAATATATATATATATATATGAGTTAAGATAAATATATAGCTACTTTCTCTTAGTTCACTGATAATAAGAGTTTGTACTAATAGTGTTTAGACAAGATATCGTGTCTGCATCTTGTCCTCTGAATAACTACTATGAAGACAACAATATGCAATGTATTAATTATTGTAAACATCCTACTAACCTGTTTTGAAACTGTCTCATTGCTATTTTATCTTTTTTTCCTCATTAAAATGAATAAAGATTATAAAAAAGTGACAAATTCAAGAATTAAAAACCATAAATATATTGTTTTAAAATACTACATATTCTTTTATGGGGCAAATATCAAAGCATTTTCCTTACATTTTCACCGAAGTGCTTTATGAGTAAGATCTTATGTCCTGCATGGAGTGTAGACAAAAGCCCCAGAGAACTGAAGGCCAACGGAGTTCACTCCTGGTGTAGAGTTGTGGCTTCAGCTCCCCCAGGCTCACAGTAAAATGGATGAATGGGGGACCAGGGACCAGGTGCCATCTTCATTCAACTCTGCAACTCCCTTCAAGTCCCCATTCAGCAGGCCAAAGAATACCACTGAAATTTCCTTGGTGTCATCTTGTTTTCTGAAATCCTCACCTCTGCACCTTGATCTCTAAACTGCTAAAGCTAGCACACAATCATCAACAGAATTGCTGCAGTGCTGCTCAGCTCCCTTACTACCTTTGTAATGCTTGCTATGCTTCCGATTACTTTACAGTTGAAAAAAGCACATTCGCTTTTATTGAAAGAACCATAGTGCATTTTGAGATAAACAGATGTTTGGGACTATCTTCCCATAAACTTGAATAAATGACTATCTGAGGCCCTAATTTTGTGGTCAGTATATGCACAAATTCACATGCAATTACCCAGAAAAATGAAAAAATAAAAAAATAAAAAACTGGTAACAGGAAATCTACCTTTAAGGAAAAGGGGATGGCTGGGACATTGCCCAGTGGTAGAGCACAGGCCTAGTACATCACAAGCCCTGGAATCAATCCTTAGAACTACAAAAAATATATACATTTTCTTTTTGGAAGGCAGGAAGCAATCATAAGTACATTAATATTTACAAATATTTTTAAAAGATGTATAAGCCATTTTTCTAGTGTGTTTCTTGTATATTGTTAGTTATTCAACTGCTGTGTGAGTCATTTTACTTCATCCATCTGGAAAAAATATTCAAATATTCTGATTCTGTGACAAGCTTTGTCTATAAGTAGGCCAACTAGCTACCACCAATTCAATTCTAAAATTCAATATAACGGGCAGGCTAGGTAGCTCAGTAAACCAAGCGCCTGCTTAGTCAAGCTCAGGGACAAGGCCCCAGCCCCACACACCGCGTCAGCCCTGCCCCCAGGACGGGCTGAGCAGGGCACAGTGTCCAGGAGTGGTGATACACACCTGTAACCCCAGTGCTGGGGAGGCTGAAAACAGGAGGATCACTATGACTCCAAGCTGCGCAGAGACCCTGTACCAAATACATGAAAAATAGTAATAAAATAAAATTCAACATAACTCTTCAAATGTTCTTATTTAGATCATTGTTCTTAAACTGTCTAGTTTTAATGACACTAGAGTCACTAAAACTGAGTTCCACAAATGTCAATTCTAAAGAAGTCTCCATGTCCAAGAAAAAAATAGAGATCGCTCACACTGGGGCAATCCACCTGAACTTTTCCCCTCTCCCATAACATTTAGAAACCAGAAGCAGGGTGGGCTGGGATATAAACAGACTCACAAGGTAAAATTTAAGAAAGTATTTCAGTTTTTAAAAATGGATAGCTTCAAGAAAACAGGATGCTCAAATATAACAAATTACTGCTGAGGGGGAGAGAAGCCCCAAAGCCCTCTGTTAAATTGGCACCAAAAATTCAAAGAAACCAAGCTAGACAGAATAAGAATAGATGTAATTAACAACTTCTTAACAGGATAAAACATCTATAAAAAAATTAAATTCTTTCATTTTTTTGGCAGTTACATCAGTAAAATTAATGTGGGGATATTAGGTCACATTCAGAATTAAACAGAAAACTTTCAAAGAGAGAAAGCAAAATTATAAGCTGCATTATGTACCTGATTCCATCTATCTCATCTAAACAGAACATAGTTTGCATTCTGACTATTCCAACAGGTGTTTGATTTCAAAACCAACACCAGCAATTTCAGAGTCTTCCTTTTCTGTTCTGCCCCGGGTCCCGCCACATGTATGTGTGAGTTTAATGAAGACTCCTCTTTGCACCTTCTCCCAAGAGCAAAGAAGAAATGGAGTAAGGAAGTGAGCCTGAGAAGCCCTGGGGCCTGCAAGCATCTTTCCCTGGCTGCTCAAGGCATTTTATGCTCCAATACAAAAGGCTTAAAGGCTGTTTTGGGCAAAAGTGTCATCCTGGCTGTTAGGATACCCCGTGAATGACCATCAGACGCTATTTGCCAGCCATTAGTCTAAAGCTCTGGAACAATGATAAAAATTAAAAAACAAAAGGAAAAGAAATGTGAAGTTTCCTACTGAAACCTTCTATCCTGTTTTTGCTGATACTCATGGGAAACAGCTTGGCCCATAATTCACTGTGGCCCGGACTCAAGGACACCAGTTTGTACTGGGGCCAAGCTGAACTAAAGCCAAATGGATTTTTTGTCCTCAGGTCTATTTAGTTGATATACGGCACTTCACTGGTGATTTTTTCCTATTATCTTTAACAAGAACTCGTAAGTCGCATTGATTTTGCCCCTAGAGATGAGGGGCTGATCATGATTCAGACAGACTCCCCGGAAGAGACTTGTCAGTTTCCTGTCCTGCTCTAGCCAGATTATTTTGAAAACCTTGGAGAAGACGGAAACTCCCCAGCAACCTGAGACTGTATGTGAGTTTTTACATTCACAGGAATAAACAAGAACGCCAACATGGTACCCAATACACCTGCAGAAATAAAGTCATTAACCAAATGAGCCCTGTGAGTAGAGACTATAGGGAGATGCTCCTTAATGGGACCTCGAAGGCCTGAAAAAAGAACATTTCTGAATCCATTATGATAAAGAATGGGAGGGCCAGTGGTATAGCTCAGCGGACTAAGCGCTTGCTTAGGTAAGCGCAGGGGTCAGGGTTTGATCCCTGGCATTTCATGGTACACAGGCCCTGCCCCCGGGCGCATTGAGCTGGCGGTGGAGTCCAGGCGTGGTGGCGCACGCCTGTCATCCCAGCACCACGCCTCAATAATACTCTTGAATTCCATAGCATTTCAGCACCTGGAAGGCCCGATAAGTGTTTGTGAATTTATCGTGATGCTTGTGGTCTAGAAGCAAGGTCGGAATGTGAAAATGGCTTCTGCTGTGCCTGCGAGTGCTGCTGCCACACCACAGGTCGCAGGACGTGCTTGTGGAGAAGGCAAGATAAATCCTCATACAGCCCGAACACAAATGCCAGGGTAGTTGCTTTCTGCATTACTGGGGGAAGGACTGCAGGTTTCAAAATCCATCCCTCCTCAACTGAAGCTCTGCATCCCGGGGTTTGATCCCATGAAACTGCGCTGAAAGAGGACTTTCTGGATTGTAAACGTGATTGCTATACTGGTGAAAGTTGTGCAGCAGCCGCACAAAGTAATGCGTCATTCCACCAACACCGCTAATGTGGGCCATTTGTCGTGTTTTGAAGATGGTAGGATTGGTGGCCTCTTTCCAAGAGCTTCTGAACCCATCACATTGCTTCTGATCTTTACTGTTCATGAGGGTTTTTTTAAAACCTGTGACACAAGTTGATCCTTGCCTTGTAGGGAATGACAGGTATTTGATAACTTTCTCAATTTCTTCTGTTGCTACTGGTCTGTTAGATTCCCTCTCCTGGAGTCAGCTTTGCTGCCTGAATTTCCATGGCCGCAGGCACCAGCCATATTCCCGGGCCTCCTGCCCGCAGGATGGCTTGCCAGGGAGCTCTCACCCATGCAGGCCTATCAGTTCCTTAATTCCTGTTAAGTGATATACTTTTTTCTTCACTAAATTGTTATTTTTAAATGCCTGAGTTCTAGATCTTGGAGAGGCTGAATTTTCCTGCCAATCACCACAATGCCTCAACTTCCAGATTTTTTACTTTCTTATGTATTCTGGATATTTATTATCTGTCAGGGGAGTAGTTAGCAAGCACTTGTTCCCATTTGGCAAGTTATCTCTTCACTCTTCTGTTTCCTGTCGATGTGTATTTGCTGTGCAGGAGCCTACAAGTTTGATGTAACCTTATTGGCTAATGCTTTTTAACATTTTTCCTGCACTCAATCATTTATCACAAAGTAAACAACTCCAGTTTTAAGGTTGAAAGTGCTTTTCTTCATACTTAACTCAAATATGAGTAAACAGAGTTTATTCAGTCTTTACAAATAGCATTTACAATTAGCCTTGGATTAATGAAGCATAAGAAAGGTCAACCTGGTTGGACTTTGTTGCCCAAATAGTTAAGCTTCTGGAAACAAAGTTGAGAGTAAACATGGTTACCAAACAGGAAGCATTCCAACTGAACTTGACAGTGGGCAGCAATGCAACAGAGTGACGGTTTGCTCTGCTTCCCAGTGATCTAGACTCTTTCTTTGCCATGCTGGGGATTGAACCCAGGGTCTTGCACATGTCAGACAAACCCTCTCCACTGAGCTGCGCTCCAGCACTCACATGAGCTCAGAGCCTAAAAATGTCAATTTTCAGAAAATAACAACAAAAAAACCTTCAGATGACAAATTTGTGAAGTTCTGTCTGAATGTAGAATTTTAGTTCAACGTTTCTCAAATAGCTGCTTTCAGAAAATAATTTCTCAGACTTGGCATGGTGGTGTGTGCCTGTAATCCCAACTCTTGGGAGGCTGTAAACGGGAGGATCACTATGAGTCCGATCTAGTAGTGAGACCCTGAACATTCTGTAGACCCTTCCCTAAAATACAAAAAGAAAAAAATTCCTCAATCTTTTTTGTTCAATATGTACTTGAAAACATACAGCAACATGGTCAAGAGCATTGAGTATATCAATATCAATACATATAACAAAATATAAAATACACAGGATGTCGGTCAAATAGGATATCTCTGATATATTTACAATATATAATAATCTTATTCATTGTGGAGAGTTGGTGCATGTACCTATAGCATTTTAATTCTTTTTATGGTGTATTTCCCTCTTTCCCTCCCTTCTCTTTCCATCTCTTGGTCCCCCTTTTTAATGAAACTCCTCCCACCATTCAAGTAATTTCTCTGTTGTATTTTATTTTGGAAAAATGATTACAAGGACTATTTTCAAAGCTGAGCGTGGTGCTGCATTCCTATAATGCCAGCAATGCAGAGGCTGAGGTGGGAGGACTGTTGCAAGTTGGAGACACACAGTGAATTCAAGGCCAAACTCCACTATAAAACAAGGCGCTGTCTCGAACAAATAACAAGCAAATATGGGATATTTGCTCCAAAAATTATTAGTAACTATATCAACTTTTCATGTCATTGTTATTAATGAGTTTGCTTCCTGATTATTGAGAGCTATATCTATGGTTTAGCTTGGAAATGGAGAAAATGGTTTAAGCCTGTAACTGATGGCTTTATGTTCATATAAATAAAACTTCCTCAAATCTTAAGTTAATTCAAAATTCTGTATAGAGATTGAATCCTACGGACTTCTCAGACCTTCCACAAGCTGAGTCAATATCTACATGAACTGATTCAAGAATATGTGTTTAACAAAATGAAAAACTTATCAATGATTTTGATGAACCACTGTGCTAACTTAATTATTTTTAATACATTTATGCATTCATATACATGTAAACAACACAAGTATAAAGAGATTTTCCATCCCCAATCCCATCCCTTTGTATTTATATTGGCTGCAAATTTCACTCTGATAATGAATTTTTTAAATTCTTTATCCAAACCCATCTCTCTTGTGTATTGATTATCACTATGAAGAGGTTTTGTTTAAATAAACTTTATTTTACAAGCCTAGTTTTAGGCATTCATTTAAATCCCTGTAGCCCAATGTAACAGCCTGAAAAAAAATTGAAACCATTAAAATCAACTATTTTACAATTTTTAACAAATAAGACAGGTGTAAGAATAAAGAGGAGTTAATTTCAACTGCAAAAAGTAAGACTTATAGTTTAGCATTGTCAAAATTTTTTCATTATATTAATTGAAATGACCTCAAGTAAATAGAGCCAATAACTCAAGGTCTAGCATGAATAAATCTGTTAATATGAGTAAATAGTAAGTTGGCTCCAGTAAATTGAGTTTATATTCATAATGAACTAATAAAATCCATTGTCAAATTGTATTGAAACAACCTTTATTTCATTATAATACCAAACAATTTAAATTAAAATTTTGCAATGAAGTTTCTCTGTGTCCATGCTCAAATTATTCCAGAAGAATAATTAAAATCATTTACATTTACTAAGACAATTAAATGTGGCTAATATCTTATTAATATGAGGGAAGTATTCAAAACAGAAAGATAAGAATGGGAAGCGTGTATGGGGGAAACAAATAGCTGAATTACATTCAGCAACCTACTGAGTCCTACAAGTTTATCTCGCACTTGTGCTGTGACTGGCACAAAGGATTACCAGAGATGCTGTCCCTTAAGGTCTCATTAGGTTTTTCTATGCTGGGAGACAGAACTCTGCACACATAATTATTCATTGTGTATTAATCTGCTCTGATTTGAATATTTCTTTTTGTTGGATTTAATTATGCTATGCCTGAAAAACAAGAAGTGCTGTTTTATCTGTGTGGCCTTATCAAGTGATCATCAGCCAACAAATATCAACATTTTAAAACAATTGAAAAGCTAGGTATGAAATTGGAGTTTACAGGAAAATCTGAACTTTTGATTTTTCAGTGTTGTTAATCTATTTCCTTCTTCTCTGCCCTTTATGTCCCTAAGACTCCCTCGAGGGAGTAATCTATGTTTTGATCATTTCTTGAGAGTTGGAAATTGCAGTGTGTGGCAATTCTATGATCCTCTATTAATGGAGAGAGAAAAATATCTGTCTATAAAAGCTATTGTCTGATACATTGAAACCTTTGCTATTAAATGCTGAATGAACCATAGTATACTCTTTTAAAAGGTGTTTTTTAGAATCCCAAGCCAAGAAATGGCACACTAATATTTCCATGGAATTTTAAGAAATGTTTCCAAAGAGGTTTACCCCTTGGAGCACTTCAGCTTCATCTCTCAGTATCAATTTTTAAAGTAATATAAGCTAACTAGCAATTAAAGACTATAACAATATGCAATAGTAGTTCTTCATGAGTAACCACAGGTAATAGGAAAATAGTTACCTAAGATTCATGTTATGTTCTACTTCTTTCAGACAAGATCATCATTCTTCATTTCAAAGATTTCTATCCACACACCCACATAATCATTCTTAACCTTATTTTACCCTCGCCTCGCCCCCCCCAAAAAATCATTATGCATACCTGACTATATTGTGAGGGAAAATATTCAATCAAGCAAGATCCAAAAACTAAAGCAAATTCACTTTAAATTGTTGTTTGGTCTTATAGAATACAACTTGGAAAGTCCACTTACGTCAGTGTGAAATGAAGAGTTTCTAAACATGGCCACATAGGGCAGGGGAGATAGCTCAGTAGAATAAGTGCTTGCCTGTAAGCACAAGGGCCTGAGTTCAATCCCCTGTTCTATAAAAAAAAAAAGATAAACATGGAAACAGATGGCCTTTTTCAGCTTTTTTTTTATTGTTCTTATCCTCTCAACCTACTAATACCCAGAAAAGTCCTGACTTAAAAACAAACAAACAAAAATAATATTTTAAATTATTTTATGAATAGGAAATGCCATATTTCACTTTCATTTAGAGATGATTTTGAGAATATCATCTGTCTGGTTATCTGTACCAAGGTTTCTGTACAGTGAAAAGTTTCATAAAGAATGAATGCTGTGCTTATTATTTGTAGATTCCATATTGTAACAGGTGAACTAGAAACATTTGGAAGCCTTCAAGCCCATTTATCTTATTCCTTGTGTTATGGCAAATATTGTCTAAACTGGACATTGCTCACGGAGCTGAGAAGTCAGCCCGAAAGCTTCAACCTGTTCTCTGGCTGCAGCTTCAGCGGACATCTATATTCTCTTTACAGTCCATGCAGCTCTGCCTAAACCACTGGATGGCCTTCACCTGGCCACCACTTTCATCTTGGGGAAAACCCACACCTAACTAAGACATTGATGTGGAGCTGCTAGCAATTTCACAGGACAGGGAAAGATGGTGCCTGCAGACTTTACCTGCCATGGGATTAGTTTCTAGCAAAGATTTCACCCTGCAATCATTTCCTACCCAAGTGGGGTCAGTGTTTATCTCCAGAGCACTGAAAACATTTAAAGCAATCTTCTTAAACCTGGTGATCCAAAAAAACAGAAATTGATAGCAGTACACAGCTCAGGGCTTTGAACACAACCATTTTTACTTATGTCGGTGATTTGAAATGAAAAGACATGATCTGTAGGACCTCAGTGACAATCTATTTGCTTTTGTTCTTTCTTACTTCAGTAATTAAGTCAGTTCACCCTTAGTAGATGTGCAATTATAAGTTAGAAGAAATATAAGAAAGCAACAAATTTCCTTCCTGGTACTCCTAGAGTTCCCTGATTTTGTATTGTACCACTCCTGCTGCAGTTACATACTTTGCTTCAGTAGAGATTATCCACTATCTTTTAGCCCTTGCTGCAACTCTCAAGTACACTGTAAGCTTTTTTTCTCTATCATTCAAGAAAGTCAGTAATTTTAGTTTCTTTTTATTTTCACTCTTGCCAGGCTATTTTCCCTATTACCATGATTTCAAACCTTATTTCAAATTGAACTTTGTCCCATTGTACTGTCCAAGAAAATTTCTATGGAAAAACTATTTTTACATAAAGTAATCCTTCACAATAATCAGGTGTGGAGAAGTCTAATGTCCACAATGACTTGAAGCAGGAAACAGTACGCCATTCAGCCCTCTACCTGTGCATATACAATGCAGCTTTCCACAATCTCTCCACACCAACTGTGAGTCTAGGTTGCTCACTTGTTGATGCAAAGCATATTAATAAAATGTTTCTCATTTCAGACCGTTTGTCATTTTTAACTTGTTGATCTATAATATTAACCACCATCATTAGGGCAAATCCCATGATAAAGATAAGGCTCTCCAAAATTTTCCTACCAGAGAATACAGAGAAAATATTGTTGAGCAGTAAGAAATATTAAGGGTATTAGTGAGCTGATAAGCAAAATTTTAAATATAATTATTGAAATTTTTAAACCATTTTTAAATAATGTGCTGCATCATACCAGGTAGCTGGTTGGATTTGGCCCATGGACTCCAGTTTCCTGGCTTCTAATATGACATCTTATAGAACCCAACTTCTTATGCATACTTTGGTCACAGTCACATGCACCCTGAGTTACTGGCCTTTTCTTCATTAGATCCAGTCTCTATATACTCAAGAGTTGTATCCAATCTTAGCACTTAGCATTTAGTGCAATATTATTTCCAATAAATGCTCAAGACAGTTCAGTCTCCTCTCATTCACCATAGGGTTAGAACTTTGATGGTAGGTGTAGGATGTATTCATTTATTTGACCTGAAAACTTTAACAAGATTTATCTATATTATAAACATTGGAGTTTTTTTCTTGAAAAATAAAAATTTAAAAATAGCTTTCCTTATCCATATAAGACTCAGGCTCATGTGTAGAAAAGTCCTTGCATTAAAGTTCTGCTTTTTAGCCAGTGACACTGGGATGGGGTTGGATTAGGTCACCTTCTGACATGGTGTCTCCTCTCTGCTTCAGAAAGTGGTGGGTCTAGGAAAGATGCAGTTCAAACTGACATGCATTCTTTAGCTTCACTTCTGTTTCTAGCAAGAGTATGGTTAATGGCTCTGAAGTGGAATAAGAACTTTACATATTTAAACTTAAATTTTTTGCTCAACCTTCATAAACTCCTGCTCCCATGAGCAAAAACATGTTCCTTATCAGTGTCTCAGGAATCCTTGTAGTTATATTCTGTAGAATTAAACAAGGAAGGGCTAGCCAAATAGTTCAGTGGATTAAAGCACTTTCAAGCAGGCGCAGGGGCCAGCAGTTCAACCCCCAGGCCTGCTATGCCAGCCAGCCCCCAGAGCGCACTGAGATGGCAATCAAGAATGGGTAGGGTAGCGCGCACCTGTAATCCCAATACTTGGGAGGCTGTAAACAGGTGGATCTCTATGAGTCTGATCTAGTAGTGAGACCCTGAAGAACCTATAGATGCTTCCCTAAAATAAAAATTTTTAAAAAAAGAATTATACAAGGAATTGCAAGATGCTGTATGTGAGAGTGAGACCAATTCACTGTCACGAAACAAAATGTAGATACTGAAAACAAATAAGTACAGCTGAATACTTTAAAAATCATATGTTTAAAATACCTTGTCTTCTTTCCTTGCTCCTCTCCTCTCTTCCTTAGTTCTTATATCCATTGATGTTTCATCCTTTTTTCTTCTTTTTCTCCTGTTCTTATTTAATTCCTTTCTTTTCTCTTTTCTCTTCCTATCTCTCTCCCTCTTCTGTCTTCCGATTTTCATTTGTAGGGATATAAGGGAAGTGCCTATTTTGCTAGGTGTGCAGGGGAATGCATAAAGCATTCTGTGGTCTTCATCCTAACCTCAGCACAGTTGCAATAGCACTGTTCATAACACTGAAAATGTGCAACTTCATGAGTTGGAATGTGGGTAATTTCCTTGAAATGTAAAGCAAAATTACTTCACATGGATTATTTAGATTTCCAACTGTAGCTCAAAGACTATTTTAGTTAAATAGTTTAGGCTATGTCTGATGACTATTTATTTATTTAATTTTTGGCCCAAATTCTTATTAAGGGGATCAATTAGGCCTTAGTCTCTATAACAATACCAGCAACTCTGTTCTTTCTATCGCCCTGCCCAACACTGACTCTCCCTCCAAATTACAGAGTATGAAAGTCAGCAGAAATGAAGTCTTCACAGTTGAAATTTTAAAAACTTAAAGAACTCCTAAAACATACATTTATTTGTTGTCTAAAATTATACCCTAAAAGCATCATTATTTCAAAATCAAACATATAATGATCAATATAAAAATAATACTTTGGGTCAGTTGCTAAGCAAATCCTCACTTTATTAGTTTTCTGTGTTGTTAGTGTTATGGCCACCAGCAGTCACACTCAGCTTTTGACATTCCCTTCTAGAAAGTCTGCATCAAAAGCCATTTTCTCAAGGTCCACTGGGACCTTAGTGAAAGAAATAATTTTGCATCTGAAGATATTTTTTCAACTTCAAAATCAACTCACTTCAATCCATTCATGGCTATAGGAGTCTGCAGGCTGAAATTTGGAAGGAGGCAGTGTTTCTGTCATGACTGCAGTGAGTTGGGAGGCAGTAAAGCATGCTGGTCTTACAGAGTCAACAAAACCGTCAGGCACATGGAGTGGAGTATCAACCTTTGCCTGCATGGTCATCTTGTTGCTTCGCTCTTCATCGCTTTTACCTTGTTAGGCTGTCCTCTGCTTGCTCTGCTGTTGCCTTGGTAACTGAAGTACAGCATCTCCTTTTGAAAGGCAAATTGTTTCTACTCTTGTATGGGAAAAGAGTTGGAGGTTATATGTAAATGCCACTCAATATTAAAATTAGAGGGAAGATATCTGAAAGTGTTCAGAAATCGTGATTATTTTCTTGTACTGAAAAATGAAGGAATAGATATTAAGGAAGTATAGTAGCACACTGTTGAAAAACTAGTAATGAAAACTAATAAAATGCTTAATATTTCCAAGTCAAATTACAGTGTTAATAATAAAACTTAACTACTCAGTTGCTGTGCTTGGAATGTTTTGTGGCATCATAATCCATGTGTTCCAATCCTAACATTCAAGGTTGTGTTGGCATAGGAAATGGGAGCTTCAGAATGTATTTAGGCAGAGGCCTCCAGAATGGAATTTGTGTCCTTCTAAAAGAGACCCTGGGGCTCCTTCACCCCTCTGCTGTGGAAGGTGACAATAAGACGTTTCTGTGAGAAAGCTCTGATCGCCAGACTCAGAATGAGCTGGCACTGCGACCTTGCATTTCCCAGGCTTTAAGCAGTATGTTTCTGCTGTTGATAAGATGCCCCAGCTATGCTAGTTTGTTATGGCTCCCTGTTAGACTAAGATACCAGCTAACACATTATTTTTGTTTTTATAATTTGCTATTACAGAATGCTCCCAGTGTTTTAAAGTCAGCTGATTGGCCCATGGAATTCTATAGAGGGGATTATTTAACAAGTGAATTACACTGGGACCAACGTGATGAGCTCCTTCTTTATTTGTTGACTACTGTTCATCTGTGTTCAAAAATAATTCAAGGATCTTAGTTTTTAAGTTACAAAAAGGACATTACTCTTTACGGAATGAAAAAGTAAGATGCCCTGTGGAAAATACTGAAACAGATTCCATGAACCTGAGGAAAATTTGTTATTAACTGTATATTTTAGTACTGAAACTTCTAGGAAGCATGGCAAAAGTAGAAAGCATCATGGGTCTGTCATTCTCATTCAGTGGAAAGCATTGAGAGGAATAAATAATTTGTTGACCTTAAATAGAAAGCACTTAACACATGAATCATTTATGTAGAACACTGACTCGAGGGATGGGGCTTGCTTGGCAAACGTGCCCTCTAACAGGCCACTACTCTTTCAACAATCTCCAAGTCCTTCTGTAAGTCCTCCTCCTTCAACTCCAACCAAGAGGTCCAATGAAAGTGACTATGTTATGAGCTATCCCAAGAGACTGTTCTAAGAGAAAGAACCAATCAAACTAGTTTGGATTTTTAGCTTGAAATTGTGGTGGCTCAAGCAATAGACCATAAAATTAGGGATAATTAATGTTCAAGCTTTCCATAATGGAAATGAGTACAGTATCATATAAATGGAAGACAGGAAAAGATAAAAGGGAGTGAGGAGAGAGAGAGAGAGAGAGAGAGAGAGAGAGAGAGAGAGAGAGAGA
>NW_004524720.1:4662277-4675409 GCF_000260255.1 Octodon degus | reverse complement strand
ACAGAAACAGAAACAGAAACAGAAACAGAAACAGAAACAGAAACAGAAACAGAAACAGAAACAGAGAGACAGAGAGAAACAAGGACAGGGACAGGGACAGAAACAGGGACAGAGAGAGTCACTGGCACTGAGTTGAATGTTGAGTTCAGGTCTTTATTAAGGTTCTTGGCTATTTCTCTACTCTTACACTTTCCTCCCCTCTGGGGATCCTGCATGTCAGTGAATTCTCCCCTTTCCTTAAAGAACATCTATTTCATTTTCTGATAAATGAATCTTGTCTAATACATGTGCCAACAATGGTTACATACCTGTGAATACCAAGTAGATGTTTTCATTCCTAGCCTGTTACTTATGTCTGCTTTCTAAAGAGACAGGTGCTTCATACTTCACTTTGGTCATAGGCTTCTTTAAACCTTGTACTGATTGAAAGAACAATTGCACTAAACAAAGTAAAAGTTGAGCATGAGAAAATATAAATAAAGGGAACAGCAAGGCCACTCTCAAGCTAAGTGTCCTGGTTCTGGAGAAGGACTAGTGTTGATCAGAGAGCAGTGAATATATCTTGAGTCTGAAGTCAGGCACTATTGTTCAGTGATGCGTTTGTTTCTCCACTGAGAATCACTATAGCACTATGGATAAAGAAAGTCTTCATGAAATGCAGGCCATACTCACAAGTGAAGCACACACTATTCTTACCTTCAATGGTACACAATTAACTGCCTCATCACAGGCCAGGTGTGATATATTTCCCATGCTTTGTCCTCGTCTTGTATTGCCTATGTATGATGCAGCAACTTCAGGGGATATAGTTGCATCCAATGGCAAATCTTGGATTTCCCTAAGGGCAAGTACATATTTAAGGCTTAATGGTGACTGCATTATGTTCTGGTCTGAGCAAAATTATGTTTTCTGCTGGCTGTCTTTCTTTTGTATCACTGATACACAACACCTGACACTCACAACTTAAAGGAGAAAAGGTACATTTTGGCTCAAGGTTTGCAGATATTTCAGTCTTAGTTGACTGGCTCTGAGGCAAGGCAGTATGACAAGAGTGACATGGCAGAGGGAAATCACTCATGGCATGGCAGGCAGGAAAAACATCAGCTCAAGGGAAGAGGGAAGGAAATACCTGCTTCCAGGACATGCTCTTCCAAGTGACCCATCTGCTGTTACAATCCTTCACCACAAATATCAAACTTAGCTACAACATCATCAGTGGATCAGTGAGTATAGTGATCCCAGGATCCAATCACCTCTCCAAGATCCACCAAACATTTAAGGTTTACATTTACGCATAAACTACAGCACCAGCTCCCTGTGAAATTTGCTGAGAACTTTGTCAGAGCTCACACCAGTTCACAGGTCCACACCACCTAAATTCTCCCACTGCCTGTGTCCCTGACCATTGCACACCATTGAGGCACTGTGAGTAACACCATCGCATGCTGGTCATTCACTGAACAGGAAATAATAGCACCTGGAAAAAGTTCTTTAAGAGGCAGAAAAGATCTGCACTACTTTCAGAAAGATTAACTTTATCTGCATAGTAGGATATCTGTTATTCATAGTTTTTGTTGTTTTTTTTAGCGAATTTAAGTCAAAATAAGAAGTAGAGAGTTGTGAATAATTTTCTTATCAGCCTAAAATTAAAGTCTTTTAGTATGATGCTTTTAATCCTTTTGTCTTGTTATATAAATCCCCTTGTTGATGATTTTTAATCCCAGCTCTTTTTCTGCCTGTGATTTCTCTGCCACTGACATGGCACTTTCCCCTTGAAATGAAGGACTGCCATCAACAAAGGATTTTGAAAGACACAAAGAGGAGAAACAGAGATAGTAGAAGTAGAGAGCTACAGCTAGAACTTGATAGACAGAGGCAAAGACATGGGAGAAGAATAAGTATGACATGGAAATTCTCTAAACATGTTCTCACCTTCACATGTCGTAGCTGCATTTAGGTGGAAAGTTCAGGCTCTTTACATACAGTTTTATGCTTTTGAAATTTCCTTCTTTATGTACTTAATTTTGTACACTTCTTGCCTTCTTTTGAGAGTTAAATATAAAACTTAAGCATGTTTGCAAGACTTAGACTAGCAAAAAAAAATTCTTTTTGCTTTGGACTTATATTTAGCAATAGTGTTCTTTATAACTATTATTAGAAAGGCTGTTAACAAATCTTGACTAGTTTACCTTTTTACATTTGGAAATTCTGTTTCTTCAAACGTTTGCTTCTTTTCTGAACAGGGATCACTAGGCATATTGTCTTTTTCTCACAGGAAATAAAGAGCATTATCAAATATGCTTATAAAATAAGTTATGCAGAACTTTCTAAATAATTGTAATCCAGATCTACAGCAATGATTTCTGCTTAAATAGAAAAAGAGAGTTCAGTGGCACAGTGCCTGCCTGGCAAGTGCAAGGCTGTGAGTTCGGTTCCTGGTACTAAATAAATAAATAAGACAGAAAAAGAGGATTGTGTTCCCTTGAAAATCAGAGTATGATTTAAAGTAGCTGGTGAGCAATCTGTTTGACCTTCATATCAAGGATGAGCTGCAAAAGGGCATGCTAGAAAACACTGCACTCTGCCAATCCCCAGGTGTAAATACCAAGTGCTCTAAACACCATAGACTTTGGACGGATCTGTTGCATATGTCACTTAACTTTTATTGTCTCTTTTTCTCTTTCATTAATGACAAGCACCAGAAATTAAGTATATTCCAATGATTAACACACTGTCTGCTTCATGTAGAATACACACATGCAAGGGAAAAGTGATACTAAAACATAATCACAAAAATAAATTTTGTTAAGTCAATATATAACAGATACATGATAGCAGACAGATGCCACATCCACCCTAGAGACAGGTAAGGTGTTCTGGAGAAATGATACTTTGCACTCAACATGAAAAATCTTTAGAACTAAATAGACAGGGAGAGGCTAGCAAAGTAGGAGGGGGCATGTGAAAATGCAAATATATACATGTATGGTTATGGAATGGGAATAACATGAGGGGAATGTGGGAAGATTTAAAGCACTTTTCATGAACTACTTGTCTTTCAACCTCTCACCTCTATTCTGTCTTATAGGCCCAATTCTAGTTCCATAATCATCTTCTAAAACTTGACTCTAAAAATCTTTCCCCCATATTAAACTTTCCTCTTCCAGGAGCTCCACTGACATGAAACAAAACTTTGAATCATGATTTTGTCAGCTGGTTGTTTATTTGTTTGTTTGTTTGTTTTTGCTTTAGTTTATCCACTAAACTTCACATACATCTGTCCTTTCTTCTCTCATATTTTTAAATTGAAAAGGAATAGGACTGCATTTGTTGTTGCTTTGCTGCTTGTCTTAATGTCTACTGGGTGCCCTGCATCCTCTAACAACATTCTTGTTGAATTTATTGTTTCCCTTTACCCTCAAAGCAGACTTCCTGTCACAGTATTGAGGCCAAGAATAATTCATGGGTTGAAATGTTGATGCAAGAAACAGTAGTAAATGTCTTATCTAATATTTGGATCCTGTCATTCTTTACCTGAATTTAGGAAATGGGGAGAGTACTAAAGATACCATCAGTTTCCTGTGACAGTGTTTCTAAGGGAACTCTCCTATTATGCTGAAACATTCTTGACTGATGACATGAATATCCTGAGCTCCTCAAGAAAATTAATCATTATTCACCACTGAGTGGATTTGCTAAAATTGCCAAAAATAGCAATGGCTTTTATGTAGGTAGTATCTTTCTAAAGATACTCAGAAGTAAATGAACAGGCATTCCTAAATCATCTCATTAAAGAAGAAGGACATGCTAGTTGAGAAATAAAAAAACCAGGATATAAAAGATACAAGTCAGCTTTTTAGACCTTCAAAGAAAACTAGTTGTATATCTAAAAAAGAAAGGTGTTCATTTTGCCAAATTATTATTTTTTTCTTGTTTTTGTTTCTGCCAGTGACAGCCAAGCTAATGGCCTAAGATTTACAGACCAAATTTTAATCTCAGTCCCATTACTAACTTGGGCTGCATACACAAATACAGTGGCATGTTGACTAAAGAACCATATTGTTTGCAAACAATTTGATTTGTCAATACACAAGTGACTTAGCTGTCTTCCCTAAAACCACAGACCTCATTGTTCTGGCTAAGGGGAAGCACATGAATGGTCCTTAGGGCTTATCAATATCCAGTTGATATTTAATATTGCTGTTAATGACTTAACTGCTATAACCAAGGTGGCATACTTGATTTTCTCTCTATCCAATATCTGGATTATCTGGGGATCACAAACAACAAATACAGTGTAAAGCACTGAACCAAAACTATAAATCCCAACACAAAAACAAGCAAGAAAAAACAGCAAATAAGAAATAGG
Source organism: Octodon degus (assembly GCF_000260255.1). Classification (NCBI taxonomy): domain Eukaryota; kingdom Metazoa; phylum Chordata; class Mammalia; order Rodentia; family Octodontidae; genus Octodon; species Octodon degus. The sequence goes on along the minus strand of NW_004524720.1, from coordinate 4,671,040 downwards.
CAATGAAATTCTTCCCCAGACTCCCAACTTTTCCAAAACTTTTTTTTTTTTTTGGGGGGGAGCAAAAAAGGGAGGGAATTACAAACCACACAGCAAAAAGGAAGGAAAAGGTATCAGTGGAGGTGAAGCAATTCAATAAGATTCGTGGTAAATTTTAAGAAAGACTAATATGATAATGATCTTAATGAAACAAATGATCAGCAAGTCTAGAAAAGCCAATAATATAAATCTGGTGAAGCTAAAGAAAGAGATGTGAAACATAAATACCCTACATATAAAAGAATGGGAGTCCATTAAAAGATGAACAATATGAATGCAGTGTGTCAAATCTAGAAGACGGTGGGTACAAGGTCCAATGATTAGCTCATAAGAGATAACTTTAAAAAAAGAGAACATGAGAAATGGATCCAAAATCTGGTGGATTATGAAAGACTAATAAGAATAATTGGAATTAATGAAAAATTCAAAAGCAGCACAAAGGTTATTAAAAATAAGTTTGCACAAATAATAACAAAAACTTTACATTTTATATGGAAGGCATATAAAACTCCAATTAGCCACAATTAGAAAAATCCACCCATGCCACATAAAATATCATCATTGCAGCACAAGAACAAAATCTGAAATGGTGTTAGAGAAAAATCAATGAATCATCTATAAAGAAAAACCCATCAAAAGTAAACAGACTTGTCAACACAAACCTTTCAGGCAAGGAGAACATGGGATGAACTGTTTCATCCTCTAAAAGTAGACAACTTTGAACCCAGAATGTTATATCCTGAAAAATTAATTTTCAAAATTGATAGAAAAATAGACATTTTCCAGGATAAAGAGAACCAAAAGAATTTTATGACCATCAAACCAGCACTACAAAAATTCTTAAGCATATACATAGAGGAGACATTGAAGCTAACAATGCCAAGGGCCCAATAAAATGAATGCATTAAGTCGGGCTAGAAATTAAGTAGAAGGAAAGAAAGCAAATGAGAAATAGGTAAGTAATATTTTTTAGGTGCAAAAACTTTAATAAAGTATTCTCAAGTCAATGTATTAAATAGTAGTACACTGAAATTCTACAAATCTTTGCCAAGAACAAGATGATTCAACAATTAGAAAGTACAAGAACAAAGCATAATATAAACAGAAAAGATAAAGGCATATAATCATTATTTGGTGCTTAAAATATAGTATTCAGCACTGGGGATATAGCTCAACAATGTAAGTGCCTGCCTGGCAAGCACAAGGTCCCACAATCGATCCCCAGTACTGAAAATATATTGTTTTTTTGTGTATTTGGTAGAGGTTCTCACTATGCAGCTCAGACTCATAGTGATCCTCCTTTATGACATGAGAATAAGGATATAATCTTGAAAACGGATAGAGCACAAACCCATTCAAGTCAAGAAACTTTTTAATATTAAGATTACATTTTATTTATTTTTTTTAAGACTTGTGCATTCAGTTTTTCTTTGTTCCCCCATAATTTTATTGAGAAACAAATAGCAATGAGACAGTTTCAAACCAAATTGGATGGACAGTTTCAATAATTAACACATTGCATACATTCTTCCTAGTGGTTAATTGCTGTACAAGATGTGGACATGATATCCTATTTACAAACACCATTAGAACAAATCCCTCTATTCATTAAGAGAATGTAACTATATATCTAACCTAACCACTTTGAATACACAGATACAAAATGGACATTCATCTGTATCCCCTTTTTTTTGTTAAGTTCTGTTATTTGAATATTATAGGTGTGTAAACTCAGCAAAAGTGATCGATGGTGTAGAGTGTGCCTAAGGAGAGTCACATGGAGAGAAAACATTCTCTCAGGCTTTTACAGAGAGCACATTGGTCAAGCAATAGCCATGACTCATCCATATGGCTGACACTGACAAAGATTCTACAATCTGAGGTATAGGATCTCAGGATAAATCCTGAGAGAATTTCACTGACTTTATCAGACCCAAAAGCTACAACTCTTGTTACATAAGTCTTGCTTTACCTTGGTTTTAACCATCCAGCAGAAAAGTATAAAAATGAAATATAAGAAGTAAAGCCATGCTGTTACGTTGAGCTGTAGGGGACTTAGGTCAACAATTTCTGACATTGCCAATCAGACAGAAGACCCAATACTATTATGGGCTACTGGACTCTTTTAGAATATTTAGCTGAGTTTAGGTAAGTAATATAATGAGAGGAATAAGTCACTATCTTTATGTTATAACTCTCAATGAAGATAGACTCAATTCACCATGCAAAAGACAAAAATTAGCAGAAACTACTCAGAAAGAAACCCAAAGATATGCTATATATGAAAATAAAAACGTATTTAACAGAAAAGAACTTCATAGAATAAAAATCAAAGTATTAAAAACAATATTCCATGCAACAGAAATCCAAAAACAAACATAAATATCTATCCTGTTTTGAGATAAGTTGAATTCAAGCCAACACTAATGTAAAGAGGCAAACGATATTACACATTGGTTAACAGAACTATTCAACAGGAGGAAATAACAATTATAACCATATATACCAGGATATGGTGCACCCGACTTCATAAAAAAAACTAATGGACATAAAAAATCAGATAAACACCAATACAATTATTGTGAGTGTTCCCAATATGCCACTCTCACAAAAATATCAACTAAAAAATCAACAAAGAAGTTCCAAGTACGAAACAAGCCTTTTCTCAAACGGACTAACTTTTGTGATGAATATTATCAGATCACAATGCAATGAAACTAGAAGTCAATAGCAAAATATAGCACATAAACAATTTAAACATATGGAAATTAAACAACAAATTCTTGAATAATCAATGAGTCACTGAAGAAATTAAGTAAGATATAAGACAGTTCCTAGAATTGAGTGATAAAAATGCCAATATCTGATAATAAATAAATAAGTGGTACCACACAATAATAAATACTATAGAATACCAAAACTTACGGTATATAATGCAAGCAGTCTTATTAGGGATGTTTGTAGCTGTGAATGTTCAGAAAAACAGAATCATCCCAAATAAGTAACTGAATCATGTATCTCAAGGTCTTAGAAAAACAAAACAAGAATCATCCAAGTCTAGAGTTTGTACAAAGGAGGAAATTACAAAGTTTGGGGAAGAATTGATAAAATGGAGACTAAAAACATACTGTGAAGAATGAGTAAAATCAAGAGTTGGTTCTTTGAAATAGCATAAAAAATAGACAAATATTTAGTCAATTTTATGAAACAAGGGAATAAACAAACACAAATCCATGCAGTTAGAAATGAAAAATAAGAAGTCATAACACACTGCTGGAATCTAGAAAATTATAAGCAACTTCACAAACTCAGATACCAAACAACTGGAGAACTCAGAAGAAATGGAGAGATTTCTATGTACATATGATCTACAAAAACTGAACCAAAAAGACTAAAAATGTTGAACCATCCCATAACACACAATGAAATTGAAGCAGTAGTAAAGTAACAAAACTGCAAACTAAGAAAAGTCAAGGAGTACACTTAGTAGCTTATTCCTTTCTGCCAGTGGACACTGCAAAGGAAGCAGTCAGTCTCTCTTCTGACTGCTGTTAAGTCTAAGTTAGAATCACCCAAGGAACCCGAACAGCTATAGAAGATCTTCATCAGAGGAATGGGCTTTGAAACAACTGATGAGAGTCTGAGGAGTCATTTTGAGCAATGGGGAACACTCACAGACTGCGTGGTAATGAGAGACCCAAACACCAAGCATTCCAGGGCTTTGAGTTTGTCACTTATGCCACTGTGGAGGAGGTGGATGCAGCCATGAATGCAAGGCCATACAAGGTAGATGGAAATGTCATAGAACCAAAGAGAACTGTCTCAAGAGAAGATTCTCAAAGACCAGGTGCCCACTTGACAGTGAAGAAGATCTTTGCTGGTGGCATTAAAGAAGATACTGAAGAACATCACATATGAGATTATTTTGAATATGGAAAAATCGAAGTGACTGAAATTATGAGTGACCCAGGCAGTGGATAAAAGAGGGGCTTTGCTTTTGTAATCTTTGATGACCATGACTCTGTGGATACGATTGTCATTCAAAAATACCATACTGTGAATGGCCACAACTATGAAGTGAGGAAAGCCCTGTCAAAGCAGGAGATGGCTAATTCCTCATCTGGCCAAAGAGGTCAAAGTGGTTCTGGAAATTTTGGTGGTGGTCATGGAGGTGGTTTTGGTGGCAATGACAGTTTCAGCCACAGAGGAAACTTCAGTGGTCGAGGTGGCTTTGGTGGCAGCCATGGTGCGGGTGGACATGGTGACAGTGGAGATGGCTACAGTGGATTTGGCAGTGATGGAAGCAATTATGGAGATAGTAGAAGCTATAATGAATTGGGCAATTACAACAGTCAGTCTTCAAAGTTTGGACCCATGAAGGGAGGAAACTTTGGAGACAAAAGCTCTGGGCCCTATGGTGGTGAGGCCTATATTTTACCACACCATAAAATCAAGGTGGCTATGGTGGCTCCAGCAGCAGCAGGGGCTATGGCAGTGGCAGAAGGTTTTAAACAGTTCCAGGAAACAAAGCTTAGTAGGAGAGGAGAGCCAGAGAAGTGACAGGGAAGCTACAGGTTACAACAGATTTGTGGACTCAGCCAAGGGCTGTGGAGGCAGGGCCTAGCTGCTACAAAGAAAACATGTTTTAGATAATACTCATGAGTCTGGTCAAAAACCTTGAGCACTGTGTTTGTGACTAACAGTATAACAAGTTTCTGTTCTGGGGAACATGTAAAGCATCTCAATAAAGGGTTTTAATATAGACCCTTTTTTGCATCCATGCTGTTGATTGCTAAATGCAGTAGTCTGATCATGGCACTGAATAAATGTGTCTTAAAAAAAAAAGAAACAAAGAAAAGTCCAGGACCTGATGGATTTATTACTAAATTCTACAAAAACCTTAAAGAAGATCTGAAAGAATACTCCTCAAAATGTATAATGAAATTGCCTAGGATAGCACACTTCCAAATTCATTTTCAGAAACTAACATTATCCTGATCCCCAAATCAGACAAGTATATACCCATAAAAGAGAACTACAGCCTAGTCTCTCTAAACAGAGATACAAAAACCACCATCAGTGTATGGTGAACAGAGTAAAACACATTTTCAAAAAGATTGTATAGCCTGATCAACTTGGCTTCGCCTCATGAATGCAAAGATACCTCAACATGTGTAAATCAGTAAGTGTAGTTTATCACATGAGCAGAAGCAATCATATGGTCACCTGAATAGATGCAGAAAATCTTTTGATTGTATTCAACATCCATCTATGGTGAAAACTGTAGAAGGACTTTATTTCAATCTGACAAAATCCACTTATGATCAGCACACTGCTGAACATCCTATTAAATGGAGGAAAATTGAAAAACATCCCTATAAAATTAAAAACAAGACAGGATCACCACTCCTCTTCAATATATTCCTTGAAACATTAGCAGAACTATCAGGCAAGGCAAAAAATAAAAAGCAAAAGGGACACATATAGGAAAAGACAAAGTCAAAATATTATTTCCATGTGATCTTTTACTAACAAGACCCACAAAACTCTACCAATGCTCATAGATGCAATTCTAATAACAAAATTTAGCAATTTTACAGGGCAAAAAATAACACAGCATGAAAACAATAAAATAACACAGGATAATCAAAAGCATTCTTATGTACTAATAATGACCTCATTCAGAAAGAGATTAGGAAAACAATGCATTCACAATAGAGTCACAAAATTAAATTCTTATTTATTAATCCAACTAAAGAAGTGAAAATCCTCTATGATGAAAATTGTATTACTTTGAAAAAGGTAAACAAGAACATAAGAAGATGGAAAGATACCTCCTACTCCTGGAAAAGCAAAATCACCATATTGAGAATGGCTGTGTTTCCCAAGCTGAAATTTAGTGCAATTACATTCAACAGAACAATGGCATTTCTCAAATATGTAGAGTAACAATCCTAAAGTTTATGTTAAGACAGAAGACTAGACCAACTATAGCAAAAGCAATCCTGGGTACCAAAGTGAAACAGGTGTCATCACAATCCCAGGCTTGAAGTACATCGTAAAGTTATAGTCATTCAAACAGCATAGTACTGGCACAGAAACAGATGTGTAGATCCATGAAGCAAAGTAGAAGAACAAACCACCATAGGCCTATAGAACTTTTGAGTTTTTGAGAAAGGGGTCAAGAATATACCTTTTAGGAAAGATAACTTTTTTAATGAATTGTTCTGTGAAAATTAGTTTTGAACATTCAGAAGATTGAATCTAGATCCATATATCCTACCATGCACTAAACAAAAAATAAAATAGATCAAACATCTAAATGTTGGAACAAAAATAATCTGCTGAAAGAAAAAATGGCTATAATTCTTGAAGATAAAGGCATAGGTAAGAATTTTCTGAACAGAGCCCTGAAAACACAAGAAAAAAAACTACCAAGAATCAGCAAGGCAGATCATATCAAATTAAAAAGCCTCTGCACAGCAAAGAAAAAAACCAAAGTGGATCATAACCTACAACATAAAAAATAATTGCCAACTATCCCTCAGAGAGAAGCTTAACACCTACAGTACATAAAATGTCAATAAAATTAGACTCCAGAAAAATAAAAGACCAATCAAAAATGGGAAACTGAAATGAATAGACAGCTCTCAAAGGAAAAAACACAAGTAGCCAATAAATACATGAAAAAATGCTTAAAACTAATGGACATTTGAGAAATGCAAATCAAAGCTACATTTAGATATCATCTTTCTCCAATAAGAATGTCTATCTTCAAAAACATCTAGTAATAACAAATGCAAACAATGATATAAGGAAAAGGGAACTCTTCCACACCCTGGATGGGAGTGTACACTAGTACAACTTCTGTGTAAATCAGTACAGAGTTTCCTCAAAAACTGAAAATAAAAATTCCATTTTAATCAGCTATCTCCCTTCTAGGTATCTTCAAAGAAGAGTTAAAATAATCATATTACAGGGATATATGCATAAACTGTTTATAGTAGTTTAAGTTGTAATAGCTGGATATTAGAAAGTGTATGCATCTATCATGATTAATGAACATAGAAAATATGGTATTTATACACAATGGAGTACCCGCCTGCCATAAATTTAAACTTGAGCCATTTATAGGTAAACAGATGCAACTTGAGAACATAATGTTACATGAAATAAGGAAGAAGCACAAGTTAAAATATTACATGGTTCACTTATATGAGAAAAAATATACACAGAGAAAGCAAAATAGAAGACACATAAATAAGGAGTGGGCAGGAGTTCAACTATTTCCCTAGATTACCTATATAAAATACAGTTCTTTCAGTTTATATAAAAGAAACATTTGTGTTATTATCTCTCTGCTTGTTCTTTGGGTGAAAGAATCTTTTTTGTTTGTTTGTTTCTGAATAATTACTTTGGAAATCATGGTACAGTGATTTTTTTTTTCTTGTATTTTTAAGGAAGGATCTACATGGTGTTCAGGGTCTCACTACCACATCTGACTCGTAGTGATCTGCCTGTTTACAGCCTCCCAAGAGCTGGGATTGCAGGCACGCACCACTACGCACAGAATCTCGCCTTCTCAGAGCACAACAGGGTCGGGGCCAGCACCGCAGGCCTGGGGACCAAACCCCAGACCCCTGTGCCTGCTTGCAGGAGCTTTAGTCCACTGAACTATTTGGCTGGCCCTATACAGTGTATTAACCATTACTATTCCCTCATCACTTTGCCATGAAATTTGTTTTTCATAAAATAAAAATATGAAGTATAAAATATAAATATTTCTAACATTTTAAACTTAAAGACATTCTTTAAAACTGAGGTTAATCAGTGTTCAGTAGTTAAATCACATGCCAAGTACCTGTGTGAATCTTACAAAATAATTTGTAACATAAAGCTTTCTTTCTGTAGAGAAGCAGTAAGGCTCTCCTACCATTTTCTGCCTAGTCCAATTTCCATTGGGATTTTCATTTTTAAAAATTGCATAAATCAAATATGGGAGATTATTTTGAAAGCAAAATAAAGTGGACACAATATTTTACTTTTTTATTTTTAAATGTAATCTATAAGGAGGATGTTTTGGAATTATGGACAAAACTCTAACAGTTTTGGATAAATTTAGCAAATGTTACTTACACTGAACTCCAGAATGTGAAGGGGCAAGAAACAGAGAGCAACTCCTTGAGGGTTCAAATGACCAATAAATATCTCAGTAGTTTTTACACTTCTAGGTAGCTTTTAACACATGTTTATCTATTTTTCTTTGCTTGGGTCACATACCAAGAGGGCTTGAAAACTGTTTACTTAGGAGTACAGAGTTGTGAGTATCCAAATAGTTCCTGTGATTTTAGTAGAAAGAGAGAAAGGGGCAGGCAAGGGAAAGGAGAAGAGGGAGAGGGAAAGAAAGAGGGAAGGAGGGAGGCAGAGAGGGAAGAAGGGATGAAGGGAGGGAGGTAGAGTTCCTTAGGATAACAGAAAGCTGCACAAATCTATTTAAAGGACTCGCTGGTGAAGATTTCCCTTCCACTCTAAGATTAAATAAATATCTTTATTATCTGCAGATGGTTTTGTTCCCTTGAACAGCCAAAGTACAGAAAAGTACCTTATATAGATGGTAGCCTTGAAATTATTTGAAACAGGATACATAGTTTTATAATACTTTGCCTCTTCTCACCTTCTTTGAACTTGTTAAGTTAGCACCAGTTGATGTAATAAGATTTAGAT
>NW_004524720.1:4639359-4661919 GCF_000260255.1 Octodon degus | reverse complement strand
CCCTTCTCTCTCACCCTCTCTCTCTCCTTCTCTCTCCTTCTCTCTCACCCTCTCTCTCTCCTCTCTCCTTCTCTCTCCTTCTCTCTCTCCCTCTCTCTCCCCTCTCCCTCTCTCTTCTCTCCCTACCTCTCTCTTTCCCTCTGTCCCTCTCTCTCCCTCTCCTTTCTCTCCCTCTCCTTTCTTTCCCTTTCTGTCCTTCTCTCTATCTCTCCTCTCTTCTCTCTCCCCTCTCTCTTCTTCTCTCCTCCCCCTCTCTCCTCTCCTCTCCTACCCCCTCCTACTCAAATTATAATAGATAGATTTTGTTGATTAACTTAACATTTCAGGAAAACAATAATTCATGCTTTACATTATTCAGTAAATGCCTAAAGGTATGTCATTGAAGTATACATTATTAAAACTTACTGATCAGGGCCAGGGATGTAGCTCAGCAGCACAGCACCTACCTGGCAAATGCAAGGACCTGAGTTTTAATTCTGATACTAACAAAATTCCTTGATAGAAAGGAGTAGTTTAGGATGTTCAAAGTGGAAATAACAATATATTTTTTCATATAATTCATAAATATCATTAGAACATGAATGAATCCTATCTCATGGATCAGCAGATTAGAACTTGGCTCACAGCTGACAACAAAAGCTACTTTATATTCAAAACAGATAATTCCTTTCAAAGATGAACTTAATTTAAATAAAGCAAGACCTACACACTGGAAAACCAGTACATGATGTATGTAGTATAGCTCTAACAATTTTACCAGGCAATGCAGAGCCCAGGCCACCGACATCCAGCCGCCCAGCCACGCAGAGCCAGCTTCTGCCTCTCCACATGCTCTGTGACAGCCTCTGGTAGGTCCCCATGGCTAGTAGGCCAGTTTCATGTGTTTCTAAATTTTAAAAAACAGGGCTGATATAGCAGGCTCCTTTATGGATTTGACTTCTCCAACTCAACATGCTCTGTGCTGGATTGATCCATACCGGGGTGTGTGGCACAGGTCCCTTCTCCTCGCTGTGTGTGTACCTGGGGATACCCCACTGCTGCTTCCCCGCTGGCTTACAACAGACATTTGGGGTTTTGCCTTGGGGTTTACATTAATGTCACTGCATTACAGTATTTAAAACTGTGTGTGTGTGTGTGTGTGTGTGTGTGTGTGTGTGTGTGTGTGTGTGTAAACATGTACAGATTTTTCGTGGACATATTCCTCAGAGTGGAGCACATGTAGTATATTTGGTCAGAGGTTTTCCAAAACTATACTTTTCCCAGTAAGGTGGATCGATATTGCTTCAGAGTGTTAAATACTGGCTGTTCTGGTGAGTTTGTACAAATATATCAAATAAATTTGCATTTTTCTAGTAACAAGTGAAGCTGAGCACCCTTCATAAACTAGCTGTTTCCCATCAACATGCACATATTGTATGCATGGGATATCCTGGCTGTTTAAATACCCCATGTCCTGTAGTTCCTTTCCTTACTCTTGCCCATATTACCATTTGTCTGCCCTTTATTGAATTCTCTAGATGTTCCAAATATATACAGAACATATCTTCATATAATCTCTTTTGTAGTGCTTTACCTTTTGATTTTCTTCATGTGTCTTCTGATGAACACAATTTTCAACCTAATGTATTTTGATTCATGAAATTTGTCCTGTTAAGTTTCTTTAATGTCATATTTAAGAACTACTTAACCACTACAGGACAATGATATATTCATTTAATTATGTTCCTCAAAAATGTGAAGAAAAGGATGCTTGAGTAGCTGCACTGTTGTGTGTTCCATCCTTCCTTCTAAGTGCAGTCTGTAAAATTTATCAGAGCAATATACATTGAAAAGCATGACATTTCTACATATGAAATTTCATTTTCTCTAGCATGTCACTTATAAGCATGGTAAGTTTAATGTTGATCGTTAAATTTTCTCTTCTCCAGTGTGGAATCATTTATAATTAGTACATTTAAGTGGTTACAGTAAAAGAGTTAGAAGTGGTTCTTGCCCTTTGTCTGTGATAGGAGGCATGTGCCAGGATCACAGCCCAGCTGGCTGCCCTTGGGCACTGCTTCTCGAGAATGGAACTGTCTTCTCATCCTTTTAAGAGGTCCACTTCTGCAGTCACCTCAGGCTCAGGAAAGCTAAAAGCATGTCAGAGCCAGCTGGCCTCCCCCTTTCAGTCAAAGCACCTTGATCCATGTGGACATGAGGCAGCACCAACTCCTTCAGTGGGTTTTAGGATATTGCAGGGTTAGATCTTCCCTGGAATGATGGTGGGGAGGAAGATGATAACATAAGCCCCCCTTTTTTTGACCACACATGCCATTTTCAAAGAGAAGTCAAAAAGTGAAAAGATCCTGATTCATTTAGAAATAAAACTAACCATGGTATGTAACTATTCACAAGTGAATATTTAGAATACAAAGTTTATTAATGATTTCAAAAGAAACAGTGTCTAATGATATGATAAAGCCAGTGAGCAAAATATGCTGATCCATTTAATGTAAAACTCAAGAGCAGATTTTCTTCCATATCTTCCTACCTCTACAACGGATATTCTCTTTGAGCAAAACAAGTTTACCGGTTCATGTACAAATTTGCCAGTTAATCTCAGTGTACTTTTATTCGTGCTCTCCATAGTTACCAGAAAAACTTAAAATTCTAAAACATAATGGTATTCATGGTGTTAGTTTTTAAAATGTAACTCCCAGAAGTATTTGTTAAACTAAAACTAGCCAGACATTTACAAAACTGCAGTATGGGATGAAGTAATGCCTGCTTTGTTTACTCTGCGTTCATGACTGGATTGAAGTAGAGGTCATGAGTAATAGAGTGCTCTGATCTTCCTTAGTAGGAAAGAATACAAATTGACTAGAGCTCTGGTCTCAGTAGGTTAACAGCCTCCCTCGGTCCCTGTTCTCCCTGACTCACAGCTCCACCTCCCCGGGTTCTTGCTTGGAAAGCTACGGCTTTGCCTTCCACCCACCCACCACTCGAATCATTTTCTCTCCCCTCCCTGACACCTTCTTTCATGATTAATTTTAGAAAATCTCATTAGCTTATTTTAATCAAAATGTTATTTTCTAAAAGAATTTGAACTTTTTTGAACTTCACTTGATAGAGAAAACGAACTTACTCTGATAGGACACATGAAAAGGATATTTAATAGGCCAGAAATGAAAATTTTAACAAATATGCAAAAGAGATGATCCATTCTTTATTTTAAAAAAGTGGATTTCAGGGTGAAAAGGGTAAAGTCATGGCATTCTCTGACTTATCCCTTCCTTTAACTCATTTATTAATTTCAACAGAGTGACAGTTTTTCTTTTTCAATTATAGTTAACATTCTGTTTATCACTAAAAAGGAATTCAAAATAAATATGCTACATGTTTTAGGGGATTCTTGGGCAGTCACTGGATAGCAGGTGACACAGAAGAGATGTCATCTATTTGTATGATTTTTTTGTATTTGATAAATGATTTTTCTTCTTTCTCTGCATCTCCCCAGCCCATGACCTTTGCTTCTCCTTACCCTCCTCTGTCATCATGATAGAGGAGCAAAGAGGACCTTGTGCTGGGAACAGAAAGGACACTGCATCTTTTTAAAAGGTTATCTCCACTTTATTTTAAATAATCTGAAATTAAATTCTGGATTGCAACACACACACACACACACACACACATTCACCTGGCTTGCAACAGGTGAAAATATGGCATGATGTGTTTATTTACTTCAGTAATTCTCTTCAGTGCACCAATATGTCAATGTACTTTCATTTTCTGTGGATATGCCACTTGTAAGACAAAGCCTTAGCAGAATTCTAAAAGATGGAACCGCAATAAATTACAATAATTAGGATAGAACTGCCTGATGAATGTCTATCTTTCCTTGAACTTCCAAAGCAGTTAAAAAAAAAAAAAGACACTCTAACAAAACATACATCTATCTTTACTGGAACATAAATTAAACCTTCACAGCAATGTCAGAATCAATCTAGTATCATCTAAAAGCAGAAGATGGTAAATTACTTTTTCTTTTTGTTTTCATCTATGATTATTCAGACAAAATGCTTATGGTAAAAAATCATTTTAGGGCCGGCAAGATAGCTCAGAGGACTAAGTGCCTGATTAGGCATGAGCAGGTACTGGGGTTTGAACCCAGGTCCTGCATGCCGCACAGGCCCTACCCAGAGAACACTAAACTGGTGACCTAGTCAGGGTGTGGAGGTGCATGCCCAGGCACTGGGGAGGCTGAAAACAGGAGGATTACTATGAGCCCAAACTGTGTAGTGAGACCCTGTACCAAATACATAAAATAATTCAATTTTTCCCAAAAATTATAGTTAAGTGGAGATAGTCTTTTGTAAGTTGCAAATAAAATAAAACAACATCCTTCTACCAGTCAACAAAAAGCACTAAAATAAATCATGGATCTAAAGAGTAATGTTTGCATGATAATTATATTTCCTATTTTAAAATATATAAAACCAAAAGAAAAGGTAAAATGTTTAGTTTTTAAGTGACAACAAAACAAAAGACAAATACTTAAATATCTACAATTGAGCTTGAGTTTCTTTTTTATGTGTATAATTTTCATTTTTGTGTGTCTCCTGGGAGATTGTCACCCTAGCCTCTAGGAATTCCTTTGTGTAGGACTGCTCTCTCCCAGAAGTCATAGTGTCCCTTCTTCCCCCCCCCTCTCTCTATCTATCTATCTCTCTCTCCCCTCTCTCTTTTGATAGATAGATAGAGAGAGAGAGAGAGAGAGAGAGAGAGAGAGACAGAGTTTTTCTTTTCTGTAAGATAGTCTAACCTCATATCAAAATGTCTCCTCAGCAGAAGGAAGTGGCTTACCTGTGAATTCTCAGAGCATGGTGTTTGGCCCTGCAGTCACTCCACCTTTTGGTGCATTGTGGGCTGGCACGACTGCAAGAATGCTTACAGTGAAATAATATCCACTTGCTTTTTGAGTGATCATTACTAATGGAAGATCACTGATGAGAGTGATTGCAAACTATTAGGAGGCAATGCTTTTCTTCCATACCATATGGCCTTTTGTCAAGCCTATTCATGATGAGGAGGGTATACCGGGCATGTGGGTGGCATCCTTCCCATGCACTGTGGGAGGCAATGCATAAGAACAGAGCTCTTGGTCCTCTCCTCCCAGGCCCTCGTGGACTTTCTCTGCAGGAAGCTTAACGTCTGCTCAAGTTCAGTTTCCAGGATCTTGCTCCTTCTAGTCTAGGCTTCCATGGTGCAGTCCCAGCTTCTATGCCCCTTTCTGAAAATGTATGTTTTTTCTCTTCTGGATCATTATTTTAAGCATCAAATGCACCAGCCCTGTGGTTTAATGAATGATCATACATTGCTAAGACAATGCTGCCATCTGAATGTTGTGCACTGTGTTCAGGTTCATATTTTGAAATCTAATCATCCATGTGATGATGTTGGGTGATGGAACCTTTGCAAAATATGAACAGTTGTCATCTTCTGCTTAAGTGACCCCTCTGTGAACTCGCTGATGTGCCAAAAGGACTTATCTGTGGAGAAGGAACATCCTGAGGATTGTATAAACTGACCTTACTCCTAGAACAATGACATGGTCTGAGCTGGTTTGTGGTGGACCAATGAGCGGTAAAAACAAATTTATCCTCCAATTGTAATTATTGACAAACAACCTATGTAATCCACTTAACCTTTTCCTTGTTACCATTGCAAAAGACTTTCCAAATCCTTCCTAATAAGAGATGTTGTTTTGTGCTGTGCCGGGAGCTCTTTCCCATAGTGGCAAAGCTAAGATTGTCTGAGACTTTTGGATGGCAGAGGTCACTAGATGATGATGGGGATCCCTCATGACTAGTGAACCCCTTCATGGTAAAGGTCCCCAAAACCTGCTGTATGTCCCCCACCTGCTGATGGGGGACACAGCACAAGGTGCCAGCTAGATCCAGGACAACCTTCAACACAAACCAATTCCCCTGGAACTTGCAACTTCCAGAATGATGGAAAATCAATGTCTGCTGTTTGAAAGCTGCTCAACTTATGGTATTTTGCTACAGCAGCCTGAAAAGACTGAAGTAGACAGTAACTACATCTTGATTTGTTTATAAATTTACTTTTTAAAATTCTATTCATTTTCCTAAAGTTTTAATGCCATTTCACATAGCCATAAACCACATATATTTTTCCTTTTCTTCCTCCATCTCCTCCTCTCCCTCCCCCTCTTGGTCCTTCTTCTTTGGCAGAGCTGCAATTGTGAATTCTTCGTAGACATTTTCAGGAATTTTCTCGTAAGATAAAGTCATGCTAAAAAACAGAGGCAAAGGGTAGGAGAGGTGTCAGAGAGTTTGAATTTTCTATATCTATAGATTATTGTTTTCCAAATAGTTCTTCTTTTTCCTATATATTTATCACTTAGAAAACCTAAAATAAATGTTTGTACAACTCATAGTGTCCCTGGATTCTCCTCTCCACCAAAGAAAATCAAGTATTTAGCAAACGAAGAAAAAAATGTATAATTAAGCTTAACACATTTATTTTAGCATAGATTTCACTATTTGAGGCTACAATAAAAAGAAAATTGAGTATCACAAACAATTTTAGAATTAATGTAATAAAAATCATACATAAAGTATTACTTAAAGATAAAAATGGAAGAAAGTAAGGCAGCTTAAGAAGAACTGTAGGCAGGAGAATTTAAGACATCAACAACCTGAGTATATACAAAGCAACACAATGATTTACCACCCACCAGTTTTTTGAAACACAAATTGATCTCATAAAGGTAAAAGAAGCTAGAAAAACAATAAAGTCTATCATTAAGCTTTAAAATAGGAATAAACAATGAACTTGCAAATTACTACCTTACAAATCAGAGACAAATACTTTTTGAAATAATAAAACACATTAACAGGATATTTGTGAACATTCTGAGAACAATAGATTCCTGAGCTGCACGCAAGGTGGCCAATTACAAAAAAAAAGGAAGGCTTCGGTTCTTTAAAAAAAAAAGTTATCACATGAAGGCAAAGGTATTAATTTAATGTGAAAAATAACTGTGTAAGTGAAATACAGGATCTGATAGTCACAAAGCACCTCTTCTCCAGGAATCCAAAATGCATTCCTCTTTATTGTGCTGCTGTAGCTGAGCAAGGGGAACGTCTTGTGATTGCCTTATTTCTATTTCCAGTCCAGGACATGCATGGTTTTAACACCATCAAAACTCTAAGCTAGGTCTGAACAGGCTTTTTGGTACCTTCCTGTTGGGAAGGACTATGTCCACTCCTCATTTTAAGTTTCTTGAAACATTCTTTAGGGTGAATTTGTATTATAATATATCCCACGGACAGAAATTGGCACAAATCACAAATATGTAGCCAAATGAATTCTTGTAGTGAAAGTTGTATTTGCTTTTCTCTTTCCTTCCTTCTCTACCTTTTTTTTCCTGATTGTAGGATTAAACCTAGGGTCCTGTCCATGATAAACAAGTACTCTAACGCTGAGCTACAAACAACACTTGCCTCTTTCTTGGGGTTCTTTTCATCAAAATTCTCACTATGATTTATCCATAGCTCCAGTATGTATCTATATCTACATGAGGGTCATATCCTGTCAATGTTCTCCAAGCCCAAAACCATTTAAGCAACCATCTCTCCATCCTGATGATCTGCTGATGTCTCAGAGAACCTCCACCCACCGGTACAATCCCATGGGTTCTGATAGAAGGCTGACCTTGAACAGTTCACTTAATATTGACATTTTCTTTTTTTATATTGAGAACATAACATATTCTTTTGTGGCTTCTTAACCCTACTACTACAAATTAGGTGATAACATATTAAGAAATTACATCAATGATTATAATATTAAAGACTGAAGGAATTTATTTTCTTATAGATCCAAAGCTGATAGTCCAAAATCAGTATCCCTGGACAGAAATCAGTATGTGTGACCTAGAGAGGCTGAAAGGTATCAGGCATTGCCTTTTCTGGTGTCAGAGGATCAGTCATTGTGTCTTCTGATGTCAGAGTGTGCTGGCATTAATCGACTTGTGGCCGTATTACTCCATCCCACCTCAAGGCCACTTTGTTTCCTCTTCCTCTCAGTGTCAACCATCTTGTATGTCTAAGAGTACAGCAGAAAGCATATTGTACCCTGTAGAATAATCTACAAAATTCCTTCCATTTTCAGATACTGAATTTAATCACATCTCCCTAGACCCTTTTTCCCCACATAAAAGTAATAGATCTCACAGATTAGGGCATGATACTCATGAGGGGCCATTATTTCTGAGACTAGTGTGGTCTTTATTGATTATTCAATTGAATTTACTACACATCTTCAGAGGCCATTATCCTGCTTTTATCATCCCTATTATTATTGATCATTACTCAGGTGATAGTCATAATGATAAGGACAGTTTCAAACACAAGACTTGAAGCAACACCTGAACAGATATATCTCAAGTGCTGGTTCTAGGCTTCTTTATAAGCTTCTATGTTTCCAATTCCCTCTTTCAGAGAAAGCCACTCAAAATGACACCCTGATCCTACAATATGGGTTCTATCTCTTCCCTATCCCATTCCCACCAACATGGTTTCCATGCTCATTATTGTGTGCCTGAAAATAACACTGCTCACTGGTTCCACCTTTCACTCCTCTGAGTTATCCTTCTTTTTGCTTTTGTAGGGCTGAATCTACAAAAGAGACAGTAGAGATTGTCTTCAGCTTGATGAGGCTTTCATTACTTTTCAGCCACCCTGTTTTCACTTAGTTTTACCATAGGCCCAATGCCATCTCCACTTGGACATCCCACCTGTACTTTGCTTGCTAGAATAAAGTTCAAGATCCAACTTAGATGTCAAAGTGCCCAAGAAATTCTGCTCCTTTCTGCCCCACTCTAATTTGACATCCAAGAGACACACAGACATTTCTTTCTTCCATAAATGATGGGTCAAACTTGACTGTTCTTGGTGGTGAAAAAGAAAATGAAAACACAGTCAGATAGGTGAAAAATGGCCCTCCAAGATGTGTCTGCTTCCTATTCCTTAGAGCCTGTGAGTTTTACATTATGTAACAAGTTGTGATGAAGGCAAGGATCTGAAGGAAATGTAGATCTGTATTATCAGGTGGGTTCTAAAACAATCACATGTTCTTAAAGAGAGAAAGATAGAAGAAGGATAGTAGAGACACAATGAGAAGATTAGACCATGTGAAGATGAAGACAAATACTGGAAGGGCACAGCCACAGTCAGGGGGTTCAGAAAATTCTGGAAGCCACAGGAAATAGAAAAAGCAAGGAAGAGATACTGCTCAGAGCTTCTAGGAAGGATGGCTCTTCCAATACTTCAGATTTTACATTTCCACCACTCTGTACTTTGTGTCTAGAAGTCCTGCCAAAGCCTTATGTAATCACAAGAGGTTTTATAGTTAACTGAATCTTAATATGTGATTGATTTTGTAGTGCAATGCTGGGATCAAGGGTGCTGGGATTAAGAATGGGTGATTCCTGGATCAGTCAAATGATTGGAGTGACACACCCCATAATTCTGGTAGACTAGTTATACTATAAGGGGCAGAAAAAGGCCTGTCTCTCTTATTGCTTTTGTTATCTTCTGCCAGTATGGGCAGTTGCCCCTCTGCCATGCAGCCCTGCCTTAGAGCCAGCCAATTATGACCTGAAAATCTTACAAACTATTAGCTAAATAAACCTTTCCTCAATTAATCTTTAGTGATGGATATTTTGTCTTAGCAATGAGAGAAAAGTAACTAAAACAACAACTATAAAAAAATCTCTGTTGATTTAAACCACCAAGTGTCTAGTAGTCCGTTATGGAAATGTCAACACACCAATGTGACAGTGTGGAAGTGCCAGGAAAGAGCCAGGTGTTTACAGCCCTCAAATCAGCATAAACCACTGCTGGTCAGGAAAGGATGCTTTGCTAAAGTGCTAGCTGAGCTACTCTCCCCATGAGTATAAGAGCTGACCAATTGGAAAAGAACATGCAACTGCCAAGTCACACAGGAAAGCAGGAGGGAATGAAAGGCTCAGGAAACACCTTCCATTTTGCTGTCACCCAAACTTCGTGTCAGCAGGCTAGGTCATGGAGAGCAGTTTTGCTTTCTTTCTTTCAGAAATAGGACTTTGTACATGATAGGAGTCATGGACACTGTTGAAGAAGGATTCTACTTTAAACAGCAGGTGTTTGGCACCTGTACTGTTGCAGGATAAGGTGGGTGACAAGACGACCAGTAGGAAAACCATAACAATGCAGAGAAGGGGAGAGATGACAAATTCTGTAGTAGACATAGTAGAACTTCATGATTACTCAGCTGGGTTGGAAAAGGGATAGATAAGAAAAGAGAGCACCCAAGTGACCACTTGGTTGGGGGTGACTAACTGTGGTAGATGAAAGTAGAAATATTGAATGTGTAGTTGAATATATTTTTGAACTGCAGCTACTTGTATTTTCATGCTTTCATAGCCTGTAGTAAACTATGATTTCTAAAGGGCCCATATCTCCTTACTCTTCATATTTTCAAATCTTAGAAAGAAATGGAAACACCATCCAGAAGTTGAATAAAAGAATAATTGCACTAAGGGCCAGTGAGATAGTTCAACAGAATAAGTTCCTGCTTTAGCAAGCATAGGGACCAGGGTTGGATACCAGGTCCCACAAGCCACACCAGCCTGCCCCTGGATGTGCTGAGCCAGCTGAACAGTCTGGGCGTGGTTGTGCATGCCTGTAATCCCAGTGCTGGAGAGGCTGAAAACAGGAGGATAGCTATGAGCCCGAGCTACGTAGTGAGACCCTGTACCAAACACATATTTTTTTTAAAAAATTGAATAATTGCACTAATTTGACTATTACTGTTTTTATTATTTGAAATTAGATTGATCTCAGTAAAATGATGTTCAATAAAATACAAGTTTTTGTACAAAAAATTAAAAATGGCTCATTTAAATTTTTTATTTTTTATATTTTGTATTTTAGGGAAGGGTCTACAGGGTGTTCAAGGTCTCACTACTAGATCGGACTCATGGTGATTCTCCTGTTTACAGCCTCCCAAGTGCTGGGATTACAGGCACATGCCACCATTCCCAGTCTCCATTACCCCCTCAGCATGCCCAGGGGCGTGGCTTGCATGGCAGGCCCCGGGATCGAACCTGCACCTGCTTGCAGGCACTTTAATGTGCTGAACTATTTGGCAGCCTGCTCATTTCATATTAAAAATCAACAATGACGCCAGTTGTATTATTAGAAAAGTTTCATCACTATAAATCTCAAAGGGAAATTATATGGTATACATACCTTTTTTTCAGTAAAGTTTCAGGTAATGGGAAAGAGTTAAAAAAAAATCAAAGTAAACTAAACAGAGATAACTAAGAAATAGAAATCAAAAGCAAGTATTTCCAATACTATTGTGTTTTTGTCAATGCTATTATAAATTCTTCCAAAGCACACAGAAATATTGAATAAAGTTGAAATCTGTATTAGGAAAGGATAGAAAGCTTGAATAGTTGACTGCTTTCAGCTTTGATTTTTATGATTCTCATATTTTCTTACTTTGTTTTTCTTTTTTCTAAAGATAAACAATTTAATAACATCCTCCACTTACCAAACAATACTAACTAAAAGCAACACAAGTTGAGATGTTCTCCATGCATTAAATGCAAATTAAAGATTCATTGAAATATACACACCTTTCAACTCTATCTACTCTTTGTTGCCACAATCATTTTCTGTTATAACACATTTCACACAAAAAAGATTTCAAAAACATATACAGCTTCTTAAATTTAATAATTAGTCACCCACAATTGTATCGATTAGTTCGATTTTCACACCTTCTATGGGTAAAGGTCAAGGTTTAGATTATGAGCCATGACTGCACAGTCAAGGTTAGGAGTCATTTTTTTCTAGTAATTGAAACTGATTTGATTTGAGATTTTTATTCTTTGTAGTTTATTTATTTATGCATTTTTTACTAACTTTTACACAACACAGAAGAGATAAAGTACAACAGTGTCCTTGAATCCATTTTACATTCCCAAGACTACATAGGGGAGCTCTCTAAATCTACTTGCTTTGAACTTCCCTGAAGTAAGACAATGAGCAGGAACTCTTCCTGAATTTGTGGTTGTCTTCATTAATATCCTTGGAGTAAGTAGTGACATCTACCATGTGGGACATGATTAATATTCATTATTACTGCAGAGCTAGCATAGGCATGACGTTGAGTGGTGACATAGAATACAGCAAGTCCCCAACTTAAAAATGTTCAAGTTACAAACTTCCACAGATACCAGGAGACCTCTCATAAGGATGGAAAAATCACAGAAGTAGCTCACAAGTCTTCCAGACATTGTCACAGTTATGCTACTCTGTGCTTAATAGCAAAGTATAAATAATATACTTACAGTGTTTTGTGTGTGCTTGGTTTTTTATGCTTTACATTGTATATTTGTGTCAAAGGTGTATAAACCCTACATTTTTGGACTTACAAATGAGCTAAAATTAAGAACACTCTCTCAGGACAGAACTCATTCATAAGTCAGGGACTTGCTGCACTCAGAAATGTGAACATTGACAATATGTAGTTTAACTTTGGTAGCACTGAATTAAGGAAAAAAAAAGCAAGCTAGCTTTGCTTTAAGATAATTGTCATACATTATCTATGAGCTTGAACATACTTGTAAGTAGAAGTACCTCAGTAGAGAAAGAATAAAAAGTATGACATTTGTTTAAAAATTGACATTTTCTTTTTAAATAAGAAACCAGGCAGTAAGTATACAACATAACTGACTATTGAATGAATGCTGTTTGAAAATTGGGAAACCAAACATCATCAAATCTCAATTAAGATGGACTGAGAAGTAATTCCATACACAATACATACAAAAATATTTTAATTAAAGTTATCTCAAATAATTCTTGACATGAGCCCTAAGAGTATCTCTCAAAGAATTAGTTATAGAAAATTCTATGCAGGGGCCAGGGATATAGCTCAGCAGCACAGCACCTACCTGGCAAGCACAAGGTCCTGAGTTTGATACTCCATGTCAAAAGAAAGAAGGAAGGAAGGAAAGAAAGAAAGAAGAAAGGAAGGAGAGAGAGAGAGAGAGAGAGAGAGAGAGAGAGAGAGAGAGAGAGAGAGAGAGAGGGAGGGAGAAAAGAAAGAAGAAAGGAAGGAAGAAAGAAAGAAAGAAAGAAAGAAAGAAAGAAAGAAAGAAAGAAAGAAAGAAAGAAAGAAAGAAGAAAGAAAATTCTGTGCAGAAGAAATACCATTTTGATAAAATCATGAACTTCCAGGGCAACAACAATAAGAAACATTATTATTCACATACATATATTCTTTAATTTTTATTTTCCTGAAAACAATTAAAGTAATTCTTTTAGCGTAGATTAAGGTGATATATGGTGATATTTTCATGAGTATCCATTAGAAATATCAGCTTTAACTGCTTGAAATCATAATATTGTCTTTTTATGTGTAAAATACATATAACGTAAAAATTATAATCTATCTTAATTGTAGAATCCAATTGTGTTGTTTGCATTCATAGTCTTATGCAATCATTGCTACCATCCAGCTCCAAAAATCTTTCCATTTGGCAACACTGAAGCTCTACCCATTAAATCGTAAATTCCCGTAACATTCCCCTTCTGATTCCTGGCAACCACCATCCTGCTTTCTGATTTAGATTATTTTAAAGTATTGCATCCAAGTAGGATCACATCACACTTGTCTTTTCAGGGCTAACTTGTTTCATTGGGCATAATGTCCTCACTCCACCAAGGGTGATCAAGAGTGAAGCCTATATCACGGTTTCCTTTTTCTGTAAGGCTCTATTATATGGCTTGTTATGGTGGCATGTGCCTGTGATCTGAGCACTAGGAAGGCCTCCAGGATGATCTCTGAAGAGTGTCAGGACAAAGTGGGCTACATAGTGAGTTCCAAGCCAGCCTGAATTACATGGCAAGGCCCTGTCTCAAAAGAGCAAAAATCAAAACTAAGTGAATAAATAATTTTTAAAAATAGTCTGTTGTACATATATACCACATTTTCCTTATTGATAGATACTTAAGATTCCTTCAGCATTTTAGCTATTGTAAGTACTGCTGATATGAACACAGGTATACAAACATCTTTTCAAGACCTTATTTTCTGTCATTTTTGGGTATGTATTCCAGAACTGAAGTTGCTAGATCAATTGGTAATTCTGTGTTTAATTTTCTCACTGTCACAGTCTTCCACAGTGGTTGTGATTTTATCCTCCTACTAATAGTACACAACAGCTCCGATTTTTCCAAATCCTCATCAGTATTTGTTATTTTCTTGATTCCTTAAAATTGTTGTTGCTAATTGTTAGTAGTAGCTATCCTAATTTGTGTGAGGTGTTGCCTCCCTGATTTATTTGTACTTATTTAATAATTAGTTGTTATATATTTTATTTGAAGAAACGTCTATTCAATTTTTTTTTGCCTTTTTTTCTGTTTTGGCGGAACTGGGGATTGAACTCAGGCCCTCGCGCTTGCCAGGCAAGCACTTATTCTACTGAGCCATCCCCCCGGCCTCATCTTGCCATTTTTTAATTAGGTTTCTGTTTGTAATTATTGAATGTTAGACATTGTTCCTATATACTAAATATTCAACATGTAAGATATAATATGTAAATATTTCTCCAATTTTGTGAGCTGCCTTGTTTTTTATTATGATAGACACTTTAATAAAGGTAAATCATATATTTTTGTACATTAGCATGCTTTTAAATTTATGAAAGCTGTCAATATGGTTCATTTTTACTAAGTTCAATGAATTTAGCTCATTTTTAAACCATATTTACTAGGTCCAGTTTTGAGGGTGACTTTTTATTTATTTAGTTTCCATTCTTCTTTTTTAATTCATTTTAACGAGAAAAAAGATAACATAGCAATGTAATAGTTTCAAAACACGTTAGTAGAATGGTTACAATAATTAATACATGGCATACTGTTGTCTTCATAGTAGTTATTCAGAGGACAAGATGTAGACGTGATATCTTGTCTGAACAATATTAGTACAATTATTCTCAATGAACTAAGAGACAATAGCTGTATATCCTAACTCTCTCCTGTAAACATATTTTTTTCTCTTTTTTTTCACAACAACATGGTCTTTGATTTATAATTTTGTGAAGTTAGTAACATGTGACACTAGGTTGTCTCACAACTAATAGCTAACCTTAACCAAAAAGATGTTTACCTCAGGACTGAAGTAGCTTGTTTGCTTTAGGCACTGGGCCTCGTCACACCTACATATATTTGATCAATTTCCTAGCTTTGTGGCTCCCAACATATCCCTCTTTTTCATTTTCTTTTGTCAAAGATGGGTGTTCTGCTACAGTCAGAGAAGCTGTACTTGGAGAAGTCTTAAAAGATCTTTTCATATTTGAAGCCAGTCCAATGATTATAGATACTTGAATTCAGCAAAATAACCCAATATAGTCCAATAGTATATAATAGTACTGAATTATCAGCAGAACTGGCAATTGTCAAAAGTTGTTAATTTGAGCCTTTTACAGTTCAACATATTAATATGGCATTACTTTTTATACTTCGTGATTATACTTTTCTGTTGGATGGTTAAAACCAAGTTAAAGCAAGACCTATATAACTAAACATATAACTTTTGTATCTGACAAGTCAGTCCAATTCCCTCATGATTTACCCTGGAACCATGTACAGCACCTTGCAGATTTTTTGTTAGTGTCAGCCATGTGGATGAGTCACAGCCATTGCTTGACCAATTTGTTCTCTGTGAAAGCCTGAGAGAATGTTTTCTCTCCATATGACTCTCCTTAGGCACACTCTACATTTTCTATCACTTTCCTCTGTGGCCGCATAATCTCCTTGATCAGAAAATTTGGGACACAGCTGAGTTACATAATGTCACAGCACAGGTTCTCCTATGTTCTTAGTCCTCACTGACCTTGAAAGGCTAGGGCCAAAATCTTGGCTGTCCTTTTAGCCCATCTCTCTCTCTCTCTCATTTTTGGTCTGTAAACTTTAGTTACTAAACATTCAGAAGAGAAGCTTAATGGTATTATTACCCTGTAACAGAGGCAGGTGAGCTTAACATCATTATCTGTCTGAATATCAAACATCTTATACATAAACTGGAACTGCTATTGTCCAACAACCATGAATGTTTTAAAATTAAATCCCTAAAATATGTGAAAAAACACAATTATACATTTTTACATAGAAATTTAGAAATCAAACATTATACAACATTGTAGCAGGACAATCCTATGACATTGTTTTCTTGATGCTTATTTTCTTTTATTACCTTTTAAAAACAACATTTACTTTAAAGAGAGTATAGCAATAATTGATATGACATTAGAAGCAGTATGCATTTAGAAGACCAAAATGACAGGTATTTCAAGCATGGTATTACACATTGCTGTCCTCAGTGTAGTTGCTTAGTTCACAGATATCAGCATATAGAGTTAGTCAGGGTGAGAATTCTACCCATTAACTGCTATTTTCAAAAACCTGATGGAGATTCTTAGGACTACTGCCTTAACCATCTTGTTTATATAAGTGTATGGCTTTGCCCCTGCCATATTTCCTAACTTTTCTCCTTTCTCTCTCTTTGTTGTTTAATCCTTAAGTTCTCACTTTCCATTTAACTGTGTTATACCTTTCAATTTTTATTTCTTCTTTTGAGTTCTTACACTAGGGAGACAATACTATATTTAAACATATGAGTCTGGTTTATTTCACTTATGAGTATAGCTTCAAATTGCAAGGGACGACTTTTTAAATGGTTACAAAATTTTTAATTATCTTTCTCACGAGTCAGGTTCTATATTTGTTTTAATCTATTATTTTTTATTCTCTTTTTCCTAAGCCTGCTGTAAAATCATATCAATGCATGCCGAGTGTGAGGATATGAATATGATGATCATGGAATTAGCTAAATCAAGTAAGAAATATGAAAAAGTTTAGTAACTATTCTAGATAAGAGTTAATTTCTACAAGCATTAAGGAAAAATAAAATTTAAGTGAAATATAATAGCTTCTTCAAAGGACTATCAGAGTTCTAAGGAAAAGCTTCTAGAATTGAAGAAGTAGGATTAATTGAAATTTAAAATGCAATGAATTATTTTTGAACAGTCTGTACATTAGATGCACATTAAATAGGATTTAGTAACTCAGAAAAGAGAAAAGGAGGGCCTGATTACAGCTCAGTGGCATGGTGCCTGTCTGACAAGCTCAAGGTCCTGAGTTCAATTCCTGGTACAAAAGAAAAAAAGAAAGAAAATGAGATGCCAAGGATTTCTGCTTATTTTGATTACTTTCCTTTCTTGCAAATAAGATCAATATCTTGTATGTAAATCTTCGGTGGTGTTTGTTCAGTGAATTAACAAATGTGTTCAAATGCATCTTGTACATTGATGTTATTGTAAAGCATACATTATGTTGTATGTAATTATTTACTAAAAAAATTGAGGTTTTAAAATATTTAACAATGAAAGTTCCAATTTTTACTTTATCATTTTCATATTTTTATATCCCTAGAATGTAATAATTAACTTAGTTTGGTGGTCAGAAAGCCACAGTCTAGAGTAGATAGTAAATTTAGTTAGTAGATTTAATATTCTTTTTTTTTTTTTTTTTTTTCAGAACCGGGGATTGAACTCAGGCCCTTGTGCTTACCAGGAAAGCACTTATTCTGCTGAGCTATCTCCCTGGCCCTAGATTTAATATTCTTAAAGTGTTGTGGAAAATGAAAACAGAGAAGAGACTATGCAGGTGATGAAGTCTAAAATCATTGCTATATGATAGTTTACAGAAAGTATTCACAGTTCTTATTCTAAACTACAAAAATTTTAACACATAGTTATTAGCAACTTTTTATAATATATTATTCTCTCTAGATGTAATTTAGGTGGTTTTTTTACTATAATTTTTCTACTTTTGGAGAATAATTTTATGAAAAGTACTGTGCATGTTATTTACTATTCTTTTGTAAGCCAACAAATTTTAGTTTGATTATTGCTAGCTGTTATTACCATGATTGTGTTCTATTTCTCTAACTTCTGACTTGTATTTAATTGGTTTGCATTAAACTTTTGTTTTTGTGTCTTCATTCCACATAAAATGTTACGCACCTTTATATCTCCTGCCATAGGAAAGTAATTAGCTTCAATAAAATTCTGAGTGATAAAAAGAAATAATATTTTTAAAAAATGAATGCACTGCCCAAAATTGACAGCAGGACAAAACTCAATTATAAAGCAGATTTTGATGTTAGTAAATAAAAGATATAATTGCTTCTGAGTATTATTTAAAATATTAATGCAAAAGATAGGCAACACACAAGAAGAGCTAGGTAATTTGCAAAGAGATAAAAGTTTAAGAAAATATTAATGCAAATTGAAAACATAATAAAGATGAAAAACACTATTTATAACTTTATCCATAGATTTAAGAGCGACCCCTACAGTCAGTGAACTTACAGACTGTCTCAGTTACTCTTCTCTCTTTTCTGGGGCAAATGCCCAGGGCTCAAAATGAAGGATGAGAAGGTTTATTTAGCTCACAGTCATGGAGGTTTCAGTGTGCTGGCTCTGAGGCTGCGTAGCACATGGCAGAGAGTAACCTTTCATGGTGACAGCAAAGAGCAGAGAGCAAAATGGAAGAGTAGTGGCCACAATGGACACAGAGAGCAAGTCCGTCTCCCTTATGTTGCATTCAGGCTATTTACCCCAGGCTGGGTGTAGCTCTCACACCCATAATCCCAGCAGCACTCACACCCATAATTCCAGCACTGGATCATGAATTAATCACAAAGTCTAGAAGTCTGCCCCATGACTGCAAGAGGGTTTGGGGGGACAACTAGACACAAACCACAACACAGATATACGAATTAAATAAGTTACTTCAAGTTGAATTATATAAATTATATTTACAAGTTTCATAACTCAGCATACATGGTAAATTAAGAATCTTAAAAAATAGAGCACCTAAAACCCATAAGATGATATTAAACAGTGCATTTAATTGGTATCTCAGAATAAGGAAACATAAAAATTAAACAATTAATTGCTGAGAAATCTTCCAGAATCAATGATAAACACTATACTTCCAAGAAACTCAAAGAGCACACACACACAAACACACACACACACACACACACACACGCACACACACACACAGCCACATCATATTCAGATTAAACAAAACAAAAGAAAAAGAAAAATCTTTAAGAAAGTCTGAAAATAAGACACACACAAAGGTAAGAATTTCAGAGGTCTTTGTATTAGAAATGTAACAGGCCATATGTCATACAGTCACATAAGAGAAGCAAATAAAGGGCAATGGAGAATTTGACCTCCAAAAATAACTAAAAATTGGAAATGTGATAGTCTGTTTCTGGAAATATTATGCAGGTTTGGTTTTTCTTATCTCTCCAATTATATACAAATAAAATCAATATTTATAGACTCTCAAATGCAGAGGAAAGGTAATGTACTAACAAACAAGCTCAACCCATAAGCTGCAGTACTACACAGTATTGAATCACTCGAGCTTTCTCTTTGCCTGATGTATCCTAAGTATAGCTAAAGAAGTCAGTAATTTAGAAATACCAAAAACAGCATCCTCCACCCCATGCAAAAGCCAGCCCTCTATATTCAAAGGACAAGGAAAGCATCAATCAATTAAGACAATAATTTTGGAAAACAGTTACTCTACTTCAGCCAAATACCAAAATATGAAGTATGGCCCCACAATTATATCAGCAAAGACTGGGTAGGGAAGCTACACCTCCACTTTTGATAGATGATAATGGAAAATCTTGGTCCAACTCCCACCTGCCAGAGGGCCTTGTCCTGTGAGGCAATCTTAAGACCCCTCTGTGCCTCAAATTGCCAGCAGAGGCCAGAAAAGGGGCCAGGACTAGGCTCCATGCTACAGTTGTAGGGCCCTTGTTAGGCAAGGCCAATTGAGTATTAACAGAGGGTTACAACGCAGTTTAGTAGGACAACTCCCCTCCTCATGGAGTCAGAGGAACCTAGAATAGGCATTTCTATCCCTCCCAACCAGAGAGGCCTCAGAAGGGCTGAGGAGATAGCTCAGTGGCTTAAGCGCCTACCTGGCAAGTGTAAGGTCCTGAGTTCGATCTCTAGTACCAGAAAAGAGAGAGAGAGAGAGAGAGAGAGAGAGAGAGAGAGAGAGAGAGAGAGAGAGAGAGAGAGATCAGAAGACATTAGTGGGAGCCCAAAATCCACCCTTCCCTGATAGTAATATTAGACTTATCTTCAGGTATCCACAGAACCTAAATTTTTATTTTGCATGGCCATAAAGTGGTTAAAACGACTCTTTCCTTGTCAGAGAAATATCTGATGAAACTAATTGAAATAGAAGAAATAAACAAGATCAAAATTTCTAGGGACTGGGCGTAGTGGTGTGTTCCTGTAATCCCAGCTCTTGGGAGGCTGTAAACAGGCAGATCACTATGAGTGAGATCTAGTAGTGAGACCCTGAATACCTTATAGACCCTTCTCCAAAATACAAAACAAAAATTTATATAGCATAATGCTCAAAATGGCCCAGTGTGAGTTGAGAACCACTTTCAAATTAACAAGAAAAAATTTTTTCTTTTTCTTTTTCTTTTTTTTCCCCCAGTACTGGAGATTGAACTCAGGACCCTGCACTTGCCAGGCAAGCACTTATTCTACTGAGCTATCTCCCTACCCTCAAGAGATAATTTCTTTTTTAAAATTTTTTTTTCATTTTTTTATCACAAAATAATGATAGGGAAAAAAACAGCATCAGAAATAATGCAAAATTTCACTAGATAGGAATTAAACAATGGTTGCTGTATTGCAAGAGGTTATCTTCAAATTACTTAAGTTACTAGATATAAAGGTGCAAGTTTGTTTTAAAGGAAAAACAAAACAATGACAAAAAGTTGTAAGAAATTCAAAAGAAAAATAATAAGAAAAATAAAAAAATTTATGCATTAACTGTTCTTTTCCAAAAATCAGCAGAAATCAGCAGTACAATTATCCAAACTATTCTACATGTACACATAAATATATCTTTTCCCTTCTTTCTTTTATCCTTTTCCTCATCTTAATTTTTCCTCCTCATTAAACACATTCCTTCCCTTTCGTTGTATCTTTCAGATTTTAATTACTCTTTCAGGTTGTCACACTATTGAGATAATATGATGTTTGCACACATGGATCTGATTTATTTCACTTACTATTATAATTTCTAATTACATCCATTTGTCTACAAAAGAGGCAGGAGAGACATCTCAGTAGAATAAGCACCTGCCTGGCAAGCACAGGGTCCTGAGTTCAATCTCCAGTACCGCAAATATAAATAAATAAATAATAAAAAATGAAAATGAAAATAAAAAAGGATAACATTTGCCTACAAAAGCCTCAAATGTATCTTTTATTTAATGCAGCTGAATAATTCTCCATTGTATAAAAGCACCACATCTTTTTTGTCCATTCCTCAGTTTGTGGGCATTTGGGTGTTTCCCAGATTTAGCTATGACAAAGGGTGCTTCTGTAAACATGTATGCACATAATTCGCTGTAGTATGATTATTTCATTGCTTTTTGAAAAATACCTGGGAAGAATAAT
Organism: Octodon degus; assembly: GCF_000260255.1. NCBI lineage: Eukaryota > Metazoa > Chordata > Mammalia > Rodentia > Octodontidae > Octodon > Octodon degus. The sequence continues at coordinate 4,640,276 of NW_004524720.1, read as the reverse complement.
AGCTGGCTTGAATGGGACCTCCAATCCTATCTTTCTGAAGACTCTCCATACTGATTTCCATAATGGTTGTACCAGCCTGCACTCACACCAACAGTGAAGAAGGGTCGCTTTATCTCCACAGACTCTGCAGCATTTGTTATTGGTTGCCTTCTTGATAATAACTAGTGTAAGAAAGGCTTTCTTACAAATTAAGAAGAATGAAGTAATATAAAATATAAACAAAATACAACATCAAAAAAGGGGATATAATAAGTATAACCAAAGGAAAAAAATTAAGAAAAATAAGAATTACAGGGAATCTCTTTCCAGAAATGGCACAAAAAAAAAGAGTGGAGTAAAAATATAAATCATAAAGTGAATAACCCACTAGTCTAGGACTCTGTAGCCAATAAAATCATTCACTATAAGTCAGAAAAAATAAAGACTCACAAAGAAATGTGTTACTAGCAGATCTGCCTTGTAAGAAATGTTAAAGAAGGGCCGGGCAAATATCTCAGTGGATTAAAGCATCTATAAGCAGACACAGGGGCTAGGGATTTGATCCCCTGTCTTGCTGTGCCAGCCTCAACCCTGGGGCTCGCTGAGACAGCAATTGAGACTGAGTGTGGTAGTGCATTCCTGTAATCCCAGCTCTTGGGAGGATGTAAACAAGAGGATCACTATGAGTCCAGTCTAACACTGAGACCAAGAACACTTTGTGGACCCTTCCCTAAAATTAAAAAAAAGGAAATGTTAAAGAAATTTCTTCAAAAAGAAAAAAGATATAATTTAGTAAACTAGACCTACATTAAGAAAGAACATTATAAAATGAGGTGTAATAAATATAGCCATATTAATATGCTGAGTGGTAAAAAGCTCAAGTCAACAACTTCTAACATTGCTAGTCCTATGGATAACCCACTACTATTATGGACTAC
>NW_004524720.1:4633238-4639189 GCF_000260255.1 Octodon degus | reverse complement strand
AATAGGATAGATATACAGCTACTTTCTCTGAGTTCAATGAGAAGAGAGATTTGTACTAATAGTGTTTAGACAAGATATCACGTCTGCATCTTGTACTATAAGTAACTACTAAGAAGACAATATTCAATGTATTAATTATTGCAACTATCTTACTAACCTGTTTTGCAACTGTCTCAATGCTACTACTTACTCAATAAAAATTGAGATTATCATTATTATCATCATTATTATAACTATTAGTTGTTCTGACATGTTTACTTAAAATAATAAAAAGCATTGTGTGTTTGGTATTTCAAAGCTATGGGTAATTGAAATGAATAAATGTAATGACATAAGAAACTTTAAGGATAAATTTAAAATATTTTGTTAAAAGGTACTTCTGCTACCTGTGAAATGTTATAATATTAATTATTTAAGTGTAAATTGTCTAAGCATAATAAATAAATGATAAAGATTATTAAAATAGATTTTGTAGGGCCAGCCAGATAGCTCAGCAGACTAAAGTACCTGCTTGGGCAGAGTGCAGCTGCTGGGGTCAGATTCCTGTCATGCCATCCCAGCTCCACCCACAGGGCACACTGAGAAGCAATTGAGACTGGGCATGGTGGTACACGCCTATAATCCCATTGCTTGGGAGGCTGAAAACAGTAGGACCATTATGAGTCTGATCTGTGTAGTGATACCCTATAGTCCCTGTACTAAATACCTAAAATTTTGAAAAAGGGTAGATTTTTAAAGACATAGTGTGTTTTATTATTTTAATAAGAAATCTAAAGACAGAAAAATTACAAGTAAAGAGACAGTGGAAGATATAAATTTAATTTAAAAATAGTAGCAATTGTAAGTGAAGACAAAGAAGACCTCAGAGCCAGAAATATTATGAGGGATAGGAGCAACACTGATAAATGGGTCATCTCTGAAAGAATGTTTAATACATATAATAGTTTATACATATAATAGAGTATCAGAGTATAGGGTAAAAAAAAAATGATAGATTCCAAAGAGATATACATGAATCCACTATATTATTTGAGCTTTCAGCATCCCTTTATCAGTAACTCATAGATCAAGCATGCAAAAAAATCAGTAGAGATATAGTTGATTTATATAGTACAAATAATCAACATAGCTGTAGAATAATATATTATAGGATACATAAGCCCGTGACAGTAGAAAATCCTTTCCAAGTTCATATAGAATGTTACCCAAAGATATATCCCAGTCTGGGACATGAAACACAATTTGACAATTTTAAGATTAGAAATCACACAAGGTATGTGCTCAGAGCACAATAGAATTAATTAAAAATCAGCAGCAGAATGAGATCTGGAAAGCACCTAACTCTATAACAATCAAAAAATTTATTCCTAAATAACATGTGACAAAGAAGAAATCTTGAGACAAATTATCAATTAGTTTTAAATAAACTTAAATGAAAATACAATTTATCAAAATTAGTGAGATTACAGATAAAGCTGTATGTAGCAATTTTTATTAATTAATGTACAAATTAATATAAAAATCAAAACTCAAAAATGTAAACTTCCACTTTATGAAATTAGAAACAAGAAGGCAAATTAGGTCAAGTAAGCAGATGAAAATAAATAATAAAAAATAGAACAGAAATCACTGATGGCCCGTAGGAACTCTCCGGACCAAAACACAAGCATGCCGCATGAGTGAGACCCTCTGCCGCTCTCTCAGGACCACCCGGAGTCCCCACGACCACCAAGCCCACCAAGTAAGTGAGAACTTCTGCTGCACATTCGGGACACCCTAGATCCAACCCAAGCCCAGGCCCAGGGAGTGTGTGGGAGAGCTTCTGCATTCCCCTGAGCCGCCTGAACCAGGGGCCCAACAGAAGAGCACAACCAGTTTACTTCCTGGGATTGCATCAGGAAGGAGCTGAGCACAACAGCTAGACTCAAACCAGGCATAACTGGATAAATTCAAACTTAATAGATCTGCACCCTAATTTCAGTTAGTGCTAAGGTTATAACCATACCAAAGCTCTACACCAAAGGTCAGAGGTCAGTGCTATATGAAATGACAAAGAGAAGGAGCAAAATGCAATCTTAGGCCTCGAGCCCATCCAGAACAAGTGCAGAGGACACTAGCTCAGCTGAAATGTATGAATTAATAGTGTCTGAAGTAAAAAAACAGAAATCAATGATATGGGCCGGGGAGATGGCTCAGTGGAAAAAGCGCTTCCCTGGCAAGTGTTAAGGGCCTGAGTTCAATCTCTGTTTCTGAAAAAAAAAGAAAAAAGAAAAAGAAATTAATGACAGTGAAGATTAAAAATTGGTAAAGAGAATCAAAGCATAATAAAGGAGTATTATAAACAACACTGTACTCCAAAATTTACAACATGAAATAAAGGAGCTAACTTTCCAATAATATACTCTACCAAACACACAGCCTAAAACATATAATGTGAATAGATTTATGTTCATGAAAGTTTAATTAACAATAACCTTTAAAATAATGAAAACAGGACAGGAGAGGTACCTCAGCAGACTAAGCACCTGCTTAGGCAAGCACAGAGACTGGGGTTGAATCCTGAGCACCACAGGCCATGCCGGTCCTGCCCCCAGGGTACGCTGAGCCTGCAACCAAGTCAGGGCATGGTGGCCCATGCCTGTAATTCCAGCACTGGGGAGGCTGAACACAGGAGGATCACTGTGAGTCTAAGCCACATAGTGAGACACTGTACCAAATAGATTTTTTTAAAAAAATCAGGCCTACATGGTGCTATTGGTGAATTCTACCAAATATTTAAGAATAAATTTGTATCAAATATTTATAATCTCTTCAAAGTATAAACAAGTGGTATACTTAATTTTTTCTGTAAGCCTAGTATAAGCATCAGGAATTATCAAAGTCATTAAAAGAAAGCAATCCAGGAATAAATACAGGAAACCCTATTAAAGTAATAACAAATTTGATACAATGATATATAAAAGGAATTACACACCCTGACCAGATGGGATAAATTCTAGGTAAATAAAGTTGGTGTAATATTCACAAACCAATAAATGTATGCCATCACTTCAACAAGCAAAGAAAACAATTATATTACAATAATGACTTTATACCAAATGAGTATTTTACAAAATCCAACACTTATTTGCATTAAAACTCTCAGTAAACTAAGAATGGGGGAATTTTTTCCATTTCATAAAGAACATCTACAAGAAAAGAAAACGCGGGGCTGGGGATATTGCTCAGTGGTACAGCGCCTGCTTGGCAAGCACAAGGTCCTGAGTTTGATTCCTGGTCCTGTAAAGACCAGTAAAGAAAAAAAAAAAAAAAATAAAAAAAAAAAGAAAAGAAAACGCCCATCATTCTAAGCAGTGAAACACTAGATGCTTTCCAGTTAAGATCTAGAATAAGGCAAGATATGCCCTCTTACCACTCCCATTAAATATTGTCCTGGGTGTCCTAGTTAATAAGACAAGAAAAATGAAACATAGCATACACATATCAAGAAGAAAAGAATAAAAATATCTTTGCTGTCAGATGATAGTACTATTTATAAAATAGTAAAGAATAAACAAAAACACTTCTGAAACAAATAATTAGAACAAGTTTACAAGCAGATATATTGTTAATATATAAAAGCTCTTTGTTTCTTGCATGCAATGTCACAAATGGAATTTAATATTTTTAACATTAATTCCATTTACATTAGAACCAAAATGCTAAGCTTAAATCTAACAAAACATGTATCATAAACATATGAGGGAATGCACAAATCTCTGATAAAAGAAAATTTTAATAAATTAGGGGATATTCCACATATGTGAATAGGAAAACACAATACTGTCAAGATGTCAGATTTTGTCAAATATATATATAATGTATTGCCTATCAAAATTGCTTAAAATTACTTTGTAAATATCAGAAAATGATTCTACAATCTATGTGGAAAAACAAGATATCCAGAATAGCCAAAGAACATTGAAGAACAGAACTGGAGGATTAATGCTATCAAAATTCAAAAACTACAGTAATCAATATATTTATACTAAAATCCTTGAATTGTATATTCAAGTGGATAAATTTTATGTCATATAAATTATATTTCAATAAATTGATTTACAAAGAATTGTATTGGCCAAGATATACTGACAGATAGAAGAAAATAAAAAGCCCAGAAGCAGATTCACAAAATGCAATCAGTAGATCTATGACAACGTAACAAAAGCGACACAGTGGCAAAAGTTCAGCCTTTTCAATAAATTGTGCTGGAAAAACTGGACATTTACATGCAATAAAACAGAGCAAACTACTCATAAAAATATCTGGTCATTGACCTTATACCTTTCCCAGAACTTAACCTAGAACTGACAGCAGAAGTAAACAAATCCAAAATTATAAGTAGATACTTCAGTACTCTTCTCTCAACAAATGAAAGAGCAAGTAAACAGGAAAACATCAAGTTAGTAGAAGAATCCAACACCATCAGCTGAAGACCTTATAAACATTTATACAACCTGGCCAACAAAAGCACCACAAGACACATTCTTTAGAAGTACCAACAAACATTTACTAGAATAGACCACATCCTGGGTCATAAAACTAACCTTAACAAATTTAAAAGAATCTAAAGTATACAGTGTTCTTTGACCACAATTACATCAGACTGGAAATCAATAACAAGGATAACAAAAAAATATCCTGTACTGTATTTTGAAAGTAGACAAAATGCCTCTTAGTGATCTACTGTTAAAAGAAGTTTTTTTTTTCTTTTTTGTATTTTAGGGAAGGATCTACAGGGTCTCACTACTAAATCAAACTCATAGTGATCTGCCTGTTTACAGCCTCCCAAAAGCTGGGATTACAGGAGTGTGCCACCATGCCTGGTCTCAATTTCTGTCTCAGTGAGCCCTGGAGGTAGGGCTAGCACAGCAGGCCTGGGAATCAAACCCCTGTTCCCTGTGCTTGCTTGCAGGTGCTTTAATCTGCTGAGCTATTTGGCCTCGGCTGGTATGAAAGAAGTCTTAAAGGAAGAATTTTTAAAATCTATTGAGATGCATGAAAATGAAAATATATTAAAACTGTAGATCACAGCTAAAGCAGTTAAGAGGGCAAAATTTGTAGGTGTAAACAAATATATTCAATAAAAACATCTCAAATCAATAATCTAAGCTTTTCTTTCAAGGACACAGAGAGAGACACATTCAGTAAACTCAGAGCAAACTGATACAAACAAGCACATGAAAAAATGCTGAACCTCATTATCCCTCTGGACAAGGTGCCATCATACTGTGCCTACTGAATGGCTAAAATCCTTGAAGCACCAGCTGCTGGTAAGAAATTAGAGTCTGGGTCATACAGCCATTTCCAATGGGGCTGTAAAATAATCCTACAGACCTAGTGGTATACTTTTATAACATCCACATTCTGGGAAGTGGAGGCAGGAGGATTACAAGTTTGAGCCCAGCCTGGGTAACTTAGTGATTTACTAATATTATCTAATATTTTGAAATAATAATGACAACGATGATAATGATAATAATGATCCAACCATCACAGAAAATAAGTTTATGTGTCAATAAAAACAAACACCTGCCATATAATCCAACATTGCCTTCATGGACATTTGTGGCAGAGAAATATTTATGTTCACATAAAAACCAGTACAAAAATATTGCTAGAAATTTTATTAAGAATAAACCATGCACAGAAACAATGAAATATTCTTTCATAATGAAGGGTTACACAGATACAAAATGGACATTCATAGTCTTCTGTTTAACTGGAAATGTCAGAAATTATTGACCTGAATCCCCCACAGCTCAACTTAACGTCATGGCTTTATTTCTTATAATTTCGTCTTTATACTTTTCTGCTGGATGGTTAAGACCAAGGTAAAGCAGGACCTATGCAACAAGAGTTGTAGCTTTTTGGTCTGAGAAGGTCAGTGAAATGCCCTCAGGATTTGTCCT
>NW_004524720.1:4628433-4630393 GCF_000260255.1 Octodon degus | reverse complement strand
CAGGGTAGCAGGAAGCTCTCCACACACTCACTGGACCTGGGCTAGGACTGGGTCTGGTGGTTCCCGGACAGAAAACATCTATTTTAGCTAGCAACCATCATGGATAGACTTAAAACCCTCTATACATGTACTGAAGTATATACCTTTATTGGATTTCTTGCTAACAGGTCTCCTTTGTGGCTTTCCCGTAATGAGCTACAGAGATCGCTGGATGAGAGTGCTGGTGTCTAAGCTGGCTTTGTAGAAAGTAATCAGACTTGGAAAAAAACAGTGCTATGGTTTGGTTGGGTGAATGTAGCCAAAGTCCATGTGTGAAAGGTGTCATCAGGAGGAGGAGGAGAGCCTCAGGAGATGGCGACCTAGTAGGAGGTCCTTACATCACTGCCTGCATGTCCCCACGTGGGGCTGTGGGACTGAAGACAGACTTCTCTTTCCTTCTGTTTCTTGGCTCATGAAGTGAGTGGTTTTACTCTACCACTCACTTCCTACTGGATGTGCTGCTTTTTCAAGATGCTCAAAAAAAAAAAAAAAAAAAAAAAAAAGGAGCACTTGAATTTGGACTGGAACCTTCAGTCTGTGGTCAAAATGTACCTTTATTGTCAATAAGTTAATTTCCTCAAGTATTTTACTATAGTGAAGGGAAATTGACTAATGCTCTCAAAGCACTCCACTGTCTTTCCAAAATACAAACCACAGTTTCAGGGAACCCTGGACCTCATCTAGAGTACAAACCGTCCTCTTGCAAGTATTTTGCCTTGTCCAGCCAGTTCCCGCAGAGCCTGGCCTGCACTTTCTGGTTCTGGTGGCTTTCCAGACAGTGCAGGAGGGACACTGTGGAGCCAAAACAAGAAGAGAGGCCCAGAGCTTTTTTCCATCTTAAAAATGGTATTCTACCACATTCTGGCTTCTGCAACAGAACACTCTGATGCCACAAACTTGGGCAGTCTTATATAATGTGTTATTCTCACAAAGCACAATGTCTTTAAAACTGAATGAGCTTTAGCTTTTGTCAGAATGTGTCTCTGTGATAATCAGCCTTCATTAAACCTTAACAGTATGGAACAGTGAGATCCAAATGCTTTAATTTTTTCTGGAAACACAGAAATTAAAAGCCAAATACATCTTGTTTGGAAATAAGGCACCACAAATTAATGTTATCAAATTCTGCACAGAGAGAGAGAGACAAGAGACAGACAGTCAGACAGACAGACAGAGAGAGAGAGAATGTGGCCTAACTACTTTTTAAAACTACAGTTAGCTGGAATGCCCTCCAAGATTTGAAAAAAGTATGTCCTTAAATTTTATAATCTGAAAGATTTTGTGGGGGAAGTTAGTGAAAACACAAATTGATGCCTATTTCCTTTCACTTGTCACGTGTTTCCTTTGGTTAAATGCTCTAAAACTGTAAGACACTCAGGTACTAGGAGAATACAGGGAAAGGCATGCTTATTTGTACTCAGTTAAGTCATCAAAAGATTTATAGGAGTGTCTGTTGGCTGAAACACATGTCTGCTGGAACTCAAAAGTACTTCTCAGCCTACAATGTGAATGAAAAATGAAATGCCAGGAAAGCAACTTGATAAGAAATGTTTGCACTCAGCAGACAGAGTTTCAACCTACTTAACATGAGTGACAATTCACTTGACACGTCCTATCTCTGAATGTTCTGCAGAAAGTGGGCAGGCAGGGGATGGCTATTTTTGATTGCTGATATTTTTCAAATATTATATCTCTTCGGGGACATTTAAACCCCAAATGTTTCAATGCATAAACAATATAAAAAATGCAATGACTGCCCAAACTTGCACCTTAATTATTATGAGTAATCTGTATTTACTAGTTTTGGTGAGTCCAATTCACATATCTTATTAAAACTACTGTATTTAAATGTTTAGTCATGAAATGATTTGTGGATTCATAGAGCATGTTTGCAGAGGGAATCATTATGATCTTATGTATA
>NW_004524720.1:4615040-4628333 GCF_000260255.1 Octodon degus | reverse complement strand
TAACAGCTCTTGAAAGCAAACTTCTACTTAGCAATGTGGTATGGGATATTCTTCTGAGTTATAAGCTGATGAATACTGGAGGAGGTGTTTAGGTATGTGGCTATGAAAATCTTGCAATACAGGAATTTGTAAAATTCAGTCCTTTGGCCATAAAAATATTGTCCAATCCATTGGTAGTGCTGTCTTTACCTCCTATAAAACTAACCTCAGGAACTGAAAATATTTCATAGATGAACAGGTTATGGGCATGTGGGCTCATGTATTACTTCTCTCCTGTCAGAAACATTTGTTGACAACTTCTCAAGAGCCAGAAGTTGTGCTCTGTCTGGGAACAGAGATATATTTACCCTGCATAGGTTAATTATAGACTTATAGAAGAAGGAAAGAAGCAGAAAAAGAGAGAATGTGAAGGGAGTGCTCCAGGGCTTGATGAGAGGAGAAAGCCTTGCTAACACACAAGGGAGAACGTCGGCATTCAGGAAATATAAGCATTGTTCCTTTCTTTATTTTAAAAAGAGGTTATGAACTAATGAGGAAAAGGATAAATTCAATTATTTTCTTTAAAGAGAAATTATGACTTTTTAAAGAAAGGAAATCAAACTAATCAATTCTTAGCATTAAAATATTTTATGATCATTTCTTCATGTATTACATATTTTAATTGAATTTAAATTTTCTAAAAACTACATAATGTAGTTGGGCATAATGGCACATGTCTGTTATCTTAGCAATTTGGGAGTCAGAAGCAATAGGATCACAAGTTTAAGTCCAGCCTGGGCAACACAGGGACTTAGGGAGACCATGTATTAACATAAAAAATTAGTAATTTAACAAAAGGGATGGTGATGTCATACAGTGCGACACCCCTGAATTCAATCACCAGAGTTTCTGGAGTTTCTCTTTCTCTCTCTGTCTCTCTCTTGCCCTCACTCTCACTCTCACTCTTTCCCATGTAATTTTACACTAAGATTTTATGTTCTTCGTGAAAATGAAATCATTTTTTATGTAAAAATGTGACAGTGTTTATGGTGTTCTTGCCAGTGAGCACAGCAACCTTCCATGCTATTCTTTGGTTCTCACAACTATCTCATCTATAGAAATTATGTTATTTAAATTATATTGACAAGAAATAAAAACTATATCCACAAGGCTGAGGGAGTATTGACTTGGTTAGAGGTTGGAAAAAAACTCAAGTCTGCATGACTCCAAAGCCATGGTAGTAACCGCTACCCTGTAATTTTGTCCCATGGTTGCATAACAGTCTGCATGAGCAAATACTGACTCCACAGAGAGCAGTGGAGAAGCCCACCTGCAGAGCCAGCAGGGCCCTGGGGTTCATGCAAGCTGTCTCATCCCACGCGCATTCACACTGTAAGCTTAGCATTGTCCCCCACTGTGTCCCCCACTGTTGAATCTGTCACTAATCCTGACCTCCACAATATTTCCCAGGGTGGCTGTCTTCTCTCTTCTGTTGCCTCAATTGCTACCCAACCTCAACCACAATCTGTCCATTTAGCCTCCTCTGTTTACCCATCCTCCCTCTCCCAGGTTCACTGCACATTGTGGTCTGTGGACAGCATCAGAGTCATGTAGAAGCTTCTAAGTTGTTGAAAATCCCAGACCCATGAAGCCCCCTTTTCTCCTCTGTGGGTGATCCCCTCATACATGGCAGTGAAGTGATTTTAAGGTACTTTGATACAGTATCATGGAATGAGGGTAAGAATAAGGGCATGGCAGGCCTGCCTCACTGCAAGAAGTTGTGGAGCCAGTCAACTAAATGTAGCTTTTTTATTCAAAATAGCACTCTTAGCTTCAGGCCAGTGTTTTATTTGAATCACATGTATTTTACAAGGGGAAGCTGACAATCATGTATAACTTTGGTGTTCATTACTCTACTTCCTAAGGGTCTCTCAGCCACACTTTTTCTGATATCATGATTGAAAGTTAGAGTTCCCTGAGAGGATCCCCTAGTGTTTTTACAGTTAAACTCAGCCCCAAGTTTCTCTGGCTTCCCTTTCTCCTTACTATGAACAGAATGCAAAAGGGTAGTTAGGAAGTTCTCTTAGCACCATTGCTCCCTCCACAGAGAACCCCTTGTTTTCTTGGTAAGTGTTCAAGCCACTCATTTTTCTCTCAGGAATTGACCTTCCTTTTGCCCCTCAGGAGAGAGTGCTGTGAATTTTTCTTCTGACTGTGTATACAGTGAGCTATTAAAAATGTATTTGGATGCTCAGCTTGTATCACAAGCTCTTCCGCCTGGACCATGTCCCCACTGGATGCCAGGCTCTCTCCCTACTGCCTCTCTGCAGTGCTGTGCTTTCTCACCACCTCTTGGAGTTCTTCCTGCTTGCTTGGTTTCTATGATCTTCTGTGTGCCTCATCTTCAACATATGCCTCACTTTTGTTTCTGATATCTCTTCTTCAGCCATCACAGAGGCTAAACAAGAACTATTTTTGGGGGGCTGGGGGGTGATATGCCAGGAATTAAATCTAGGACCTCATGCTTGCCAGGCAGGCACTGTGCTGCTGAGCTACATCTCCAGCCCCAAGAACTTATCAGTCACTACCCCCATAGCACTGACACAACCAAATATCATCTCTTACCATGTATATACTTGTCTAAACTTTGAACCCTGAAATATAGGCCATTTCTGTGGGCTCACTGCTGTGTTTTGTCATATACGTCTTATTTTGTTGTGCAATATGTGTATCCAGTCCCTCCCTTCATGTGACCCATGATAGAGCTGAGATCTAGAAGGGTGTAGGCAGCTATTTGAAAGCTACGGTTTTGCCAGTAGCAGAGCCAGGAGTTTCTGGCTGGAAAAGTGCTATGCTTTTCATTGTCTCCACTGTGTATATGGACTCAGCAATTTAAGACATAGTCCTGATAATTGAAAATGACTTGGAAGATGTGAACTTTGATCATACAACTCGCGTCACCACTCAGCAGCAATCATGGTCACTGCTATCAAAGCCAGCAGAGTGGAAACCACTGTTTTCCATTGACAAAAGCCAGTGAGTCTAAGATAAATAAGGAGGCTCTCTGCACACTGACTCATGAATCCACTCCAGGGAAGCGGGTGGGAGGGAAGGACGACACACACACACACACACACACACACACACACACTTATGTCGCTGTCCTAACTTACCCAGGTCATGTTACACTTTTCCTGCCTAGGACCACCATTGTTACGTCAGACCAGAGCAGACCTGGCACTCTCTAGGTACAATGACTACTACTAGGTAGAATCAATACAGTGCAACAGTGAACACAGAAGCTCCAGATGACGTCAGCTGCATCTGATGCACATCTGTTGTTCATCTGCTCTCGCTGAATACACTGCTGACTTGAATCAGGAAATTTCCCTATACAAAGAGCGGGTCTGAGAAGCACATCCTGTCCAGCCACAGCAGTGCGATGGAATTGGCCAGAAACACACTGAACATATCCTGAGGGTGTGTCCACAGTGAGCAACCTGTGTAATGAGGGTTAATTGTGGGATTAATAGAACGATAAACTTTGCTGTCCTCAACAGCTGCAGGCAATATTGAGGCAAAACCATTCACATGTGCAACTAATTTAGGAGCCAGCTTCATCAAGGTGCCTTTGAGAGCAAGTAATAGTATATAATTGCCTGCCTGGTACAAATGGCCTTTTAATTACAGTTCACAAAAGCACTTCTTCCTGATACATGGTGAAGAGCATTCATAGTTGAGCAATATGTGGTTTCTGAGGAATTAAGGCCAGATCAGAAAGATCTATGCAGCCAAGCATGATCTTCTTATGATTAAGTCTAACAAGGGTTCATTTGACCTTCCTGTTCACCAAGTGCTACTGAGCACTAAGTAGTGTGTGTGGAGCCTGTGTGGATGCCTGCCTGGGAGTGTGGCTCACAGGATAGTTTTTTTTTTTTTTTTTTTTTTTTTTTTTTAGCAGAACCAAGGATTGAACTCAGGCCCTTGTGCTTGCCATGCAAGCGTTTATTCTACTGAGCCATCTCCCTGGCCCCACAAGATAGTTCTTGAAGTCTGAGCAAGAACATAAACTGCTTTGCTTCAGCTTAAAAGATAACGTGAAAGTAAAACATACGATAAAGGTGTTAGATTTTTAAAGAATTACTAAATTCAAGAAAGAAGTTAAGTAAGAGAAACAGCTTCCCTTGGTGATTTCCTGGCTACTAAGATCAGAATGGTAGAGGGGAAGGGCAGGAAGAGGAGCTGTGGATGTAGCTCTCCAAACTGTCATGGATTATGGCCCCTTAGCTCCCCAACAACACAGGTGGAGCACATCCAGGAAGTAAGTACTTAGACTTTTAGAGCTGTTGCTGAACATGTGGTACTATTAGTGATGGCATTTATCCCATAAGAGAAAACACCAGGCTGCAGTCAGGAAAACCCTAGACTTAAACAGGTGATTTGAATTCCACTTCCAACTTGACTTTCTCTTCCTATGGAAATCTGACAAATCGTGTGAACTCTCTAGGCTTTAATTTAGCTATATGTAGTATGAAATTTATATTTCTTACATTCTTTAGAAATGATTATTCATGCAAGAGTGCAATAGATTTCTCATTATGAAAATCAGTCATTTCAGAATGTGGTGGCACATGCCTGTAATCCCAGCTCTTGGGAGGCTGCAAACAGGTGGATCACTATAAGTTTGATCTAGTAGTGAGACCCTGTACACCCTGTAGACCCTTCCCTAAAGATACAAAAAAGAAAGAAAAAAGAAAGAATCTTCATTGTAGATTGTAATCATTTGAGGCAAGAAATAAAGGTTTGTATTAAAACCTCTTTCCATGCATGAAAACAATCTTTTTCTTTGTTTTATTAAACAAGTTTAAATCCAGTCAAACATTTTATAGTATGCATTATTGGTTTAAATACTTCAAAACAGTTACCCTGAATTAATATAAGCAAGCTTGTGAAAGCTTAAAACTGTCTTTCTCAATCACATTCAGTAAACACCTCAATTAGTTCTCTTCATACCAAACTAAAATTTCCATTTTTGTGCTCATCATTTTGTTTTAAGTTTTACAATAGCTCCTGGACCAGGGTACACTTCCATCAACAGTGCAGAATGGTTTGTTTTTCCCCCACAGCCCTTCCAGCATTTGTTATTGTTTGTTTCTTTTCTTTTCTTGTTTTTTTTTCTTTTTCTTTCTTTCTTTTTTTTTTCAGTACCAAGGATTGAACTCAGGACCTTGTGCTTCCCAGGCAGGTGCTTATGCTGGTGAGCTATATCCCCAGCCCTATTGGCTGTTCCTTGATCATAGCCATTCTTTCTGGAGACAGAATCTCAGAATTGTTTTAATTTGCATCTCTTGAATGACAGGTGATGCTGAACATTTTCCATATATTTATTTGCATTTGTATTTCTTCCCCTGACAAGTGTGTATGCATTTCAGATTTACATTTTTTAATTGTCTTTAAATTTAGGGGCTTGATTTTTTTCAGTTCTTTATATGCTCTGGATATAAGTCCTTTGTCTGAGACAAGTGACTAAGATTTTTCTGACTTTGTGGATTGTCTTTGTATTCTGTTGGTGATTTTCTTTTTTGTGCAAAAGCTTTTTATTAGGATGAGATCCTACTGTTGATTCCTGTTGATTCTTTGCATTATTTTTCATGCAATTGAAGTTTTACTCATAAAAATCTTTCCCTACACCTACATCTTCAAGAGTTCCGCTATTATCACATCCAGCAAAATCACCCATTTTGATTTCAGTTCCATGCATGGTGATAGATAAAGGTCTAGTTTTAGTCTTAGGCATGAAAAAAATAAAAATGAAATTATTTATTCTTTGAAGTATTAAATAAAATAATGTGGTTGACACATTGTGTCAACATATTGACATAACACATTGTTTTAATACATTGTGTCAACCTGAGAAGTTTAGAAATTTAGCTAAGTGACTCAGCAGGGGTCTGTTTCCTCACTTTGCAAACAGTGTTGAACCTGTGCAAGAGAAGGGTACACAGATGGTGTGGGTGTAAAGGACCCATCCTAGGGTGGAAAGTCTGCATAGAATACAATGGAACAAAGAAAGCTTTCTCCTCTCTCAGTGGATCTGATGCAGCATGATGTGCCAGGGAACAAACCCTGGTCCTTGTTCTTGCCTAAGCAGGCACTTAGTCTGCTGAGCCATCTTGCCAGTCCTTATGTGTTACATAAAGTTTAACGAGGTATGTTGAATTTGGTGTTGGATAAGTAAGGTGAAGAAATCTTATTAGATGTCTAAATAGAAATGTCTTGCTTAAATACTTTGCAATCACAAATAGGTCTTAACTAAATAGAAACTTTTTTGCAGAAAACAAAAAAAAGAAAAAAGAAAAAAGAAAAAAGCTTTCTCTCTTGCAACTGTTCTTCACTTGCTGTTTTTGCTATCTTCTGCCTCTTGGAATTGTTGCCTGTAAGCCATGCCAACCTGCCTTAAAGCTAGCTGGTAATGACTCTAACCTTTTCAAACTGTAAACTAAGTAAACCTTTCCTTCCTTAATTTTGTATGCCAGGTATTTTTGTCTCCACAATGAAAGGAGAGTAACTAAGATGTCTTATCTACAAAAAAGGAAATAAAATCTTCAAGTTCATGCAATTAGACATGAAGAGGGTGAAATCACAGCAGATCTTACAGAAATCCAGAAGATCATCAATACCTAATCCAAGTGCTTATATTCTAACAAGATGGAAAACATCAAAGAAATAGATTTCTACATATATATGAATTTCCAAATCTGGATCATGAAGATATAAAAATTCTACATAACCTAATATCAGTCAGTGAAACAAACCCTGTTTATATCATTAAAATATAAGTTCCATGCATGGTGATAGATAAAGGTAAAATATCATTAAAAACCTACCAACAAAGAAAATCCAAGTTCCTGATGGATTTTCTGTTAAATTATATAAGAAATTTAGAGATCTAATGCCAATCTTGCTGAAACTCTTTAACAAAATTGAAAGGGAAACCATACTACCAAAATCATTCCTGAAAACAAGTACTACTCTGATACCAAAAACTAGAAAATGACCAACTAAAAAGAAAACTGCCAGCCAATCCCTGTAATGAACACAGATATAAGAATCCTCAATAAGACACTGGCAACTAGAATGCAGCAAATCATCAAGAAAATTTACACCATGACCAATACGATTCATCTCAAGGATGCAGGAATGGTCAAAAAATATGCAAATCAATAAATATAATATACTCTATTTAATAGAGCCAAAGACAAAAATTACATGATAATCTCAATAGCTGTAGAAATCACCTTTGATAAAATTCAACAACCATTCATCATAGTAACTGAGACAAAAATAGATATAGAAAAACCTTACCTCAAACTGACCAAAGTCATTGATGCAAAACTCATTACCAATATCACACTAAACAGAGAAAAAATGAAAACATTTCCTCTAAAATCAGAAACAAAACAAGGACATACACTTTCACCACTTCAATTCATTATTATACTTGAAAGGGGAGCCAAATCAATCAGACAAGAAGAAGAAATAAAAGAGATACATATAAAAAACAAAGAAATAAAAATATACTTATTTAAAGATTACATGATTCTTACTCCGAAGACTCTATACTCCATCAAAAGGCTCCTAGAACAAATAGAAAATTTAACAGGGTAAAAAATACAAAATCAATAGTGCTTCTATACACCAACAATAAACCAACCAAGAAAGAAATTAGAAAAGCAATAACAACAATAGCTTCAAATAAAATTATTTAACCTAGGAATTAACCAAACTAATGAAATAGATTTCTATAATGTAAACTATAGTACTGCAAAAAGAGGCTGAACAGGTTTTCAGAAAATGGAAATACATTTCCTGAATAGGCAAATAATCCTATCAAAGTTCCCCATGTTACTAAAATAACATAAAGATTTAATACAATCCCAATCAAAAATTCAACAAAATTCTTCAGGAAACTAGAAAAACAATCCTAAAATTCATATAGAAACAAAAGAAACCCAGAATAACAAAAGCAACAAGAGCAAATCAGAAGGTAGTATTATCCTGAATTCCAAGTTACAATATAAAACTATCATGATTAAAACATCATAGCACTTGCACAAAAACATGTGGATCAGGTGAACAGAATAAATGAAGTAAAAATCCTAGGAATATTCATCGATTTTATCTTTGACAAAAAAACCAAAAATATACACTGGAGAAAAGATAGTCTTTCCATCAAACAGTGTAGGAAAAAGTTGATTATTTACATGCAGAGGATGGATCTAAACCCACATCTCTCACACAAATCAAATACAAGTAACTCAAAGACTTAGATATAAAAACAGAAACACTGAGTTGGGTGAAAGACAAAATATGTAAAACTCTTGAGGACATATTCATAGCAAGGATTCTGAGCAGAACCCAAACAGTACAAGCAATAACACCCACAATCAACCAATCCTCTGCACAATCAAGGAAATAACCAAGAGAATCAAGAGACAACCTGCAGACTGAGAAATTCTGCCAGCTACTCCTCAGACAGAGGGTGAGTATCTAGAATATATGAGGAACTAAAAGAAATTAGTTGTCCCCAAAATGAAAAGATCCAATCTAAAACGAACAACTGAAATGAACAGATACCTCTCAAAAGAAAATGCCCAATGGGTAAGTGAAAAATGTTCGACAATGCTGCTTACCTGAGAAATGCAAATTGTTGGTGGGAATGTAAAGTAGTAAATCCACTGTGAAAATTATTATAGAGAATTCTCAGAAAAGAAAAAAAAATACGACTCCATTTGATCGAAGTACTGCTCTTCTAGATATCTTCCCCAAAGAGTTAAAGTCATCATATTACTGTGCTGCATGCATACCTATGTTTATAACCACACAACTCATAATACTTATTCCTTCAAACAGCCTATGTGCCCACTAACAGATGAATAGATAAAGAAAAAGTGGTCTACAGACACAATCGAGTACTACTCTGCCATATAAAGGATAAGTTTGAGTCATTTGAAAGCAAAAAATGCACCTTGAGACCATGATTACATCTGAAATAAATCAGAGAATGTTAAATATTGCAGGGGGCCAGCAAGATAGCTCAGCGGACTAAACACCTGCTTAGGCAAGTGCAGGGCCCTGGGCTTGATCCCCTGCACATGTACCAGCCCTACCCTCAGGCATGTTGAGTCTGGGCATGGTGGCACACACCTGTAATCCCAGAGATGGGGAGGTTGAAAACAGAAGGATCACAATGAGTGCAAGCTGCATAGTAAGACCCTGTACTAAATACATAAAAAATAAACAAATAAATATCGCAAGATGTGTCTTATATAAGAAACCAAGCATAAATAATTTAAAGAGCAAACTAAAAGACAGATGATAGTCAAAAAGGACATAGACTTGGTGTAGATGAGAAAGGAATTTGAAGATTGGGACAGAACAGAGGGAGGGAAGTGGAAAGGTAAATAATAGGAATGAAGCTGCCATATCCATATTTGCCAATTCCCCAAGATGAGTGTATTTATTGTGTACCACAAACATATACTTAAAAGGGACAAAAAGAAATGTGGTAGAAGTACAACACTGCAATGACTGATTTCTTCAATTTGTGAGAGAATTTGTAGGGCTTAAAAAGTTATCTTGTGATTAAGCACAGGTATTCTGCCCCGTTGGAAGTCACCATATAAACTCTGACAAATCAGTGTGCTCCCCATTAAGAGGATGTCCAGCACGTTTTAAGAAATAATGTTCTTTTAGGGATGCTTTAATCTCTGAATGAACACTGTGAGATGAAGGGTGTTTGACGTTGCCTCAGTTCCACTTCCCGCATTAAGCCCCAGCGTTCATTTAATCATCGTGTATATTTTCCCATCTGATCTATATGACCTAGTGTGTAAGCTTATATTTTTTTTTCTCGTCCAACTTTGCTGTGGCCCTTGTTTGAACCGCGTGTATGTCCTGTATTTGTTCTTTTTCTGTGACTCTAATGAAATATAGTACATGGGGTGAAGTACTTTATAAAGACAAAAGCATTATTTGACCCACGGATTTCAGGTTTCAGCGTTCAGGATCAGCGTTAGTTCAGCTCTGGTGGGGACCTCATGGTGTATGAGAGTATAACAGACAAGGTCATGTGGAAGATGGGGAGCTACCAAGGTTATTCCCGAAGGCCAGTGCTAGTCTCTTCCAAGAGCAGCACCCAGTGATCCGCGAGGCTCCACTGCCTTTCAACGTTACCACTAAGGGACCAATCCCCCAGCACACAATTCTTTAGGAGACAGACCGTCGACACCATCACGTGCCCCCACAATGCCTGTGGCCCGCAGAGGCTGCCATCTTAGCCTCAGTTTCCTCATACATCACGTGGCTCATAATGAACCTTGCAAAGATGTTGTAAGCAAAAGCTACAATATTATCCGTTGCTCAATTGAATGAATCTGTGTCCATTTTAGCCGTTTTTGTGGCTTTACAAATATTTTCCCATATTTATTCTGAACTATCTTATAATTAGACATGAACACGTGCTGAAACATTTGTCGTGTGCATTAAAATGCATACATACAAGAAGAATTGATTAGAGGTAATAAAATATATTCTTTTGAAATGGCAATTCATTTGGAAAATGTGGGAAGACTTAGACTAATTTGAAAATACTGTACTATGGCCAAAAGAGAAAAATCAAAAGGCTACAAGATGTAAAATTATTCTGAGAAATTAATTTCCTTAGGCATTTTGCAAGAATAATAACTACACTCATATTCTTAAATTAATTAGCCAGAATATATAACAGTCAAAAAGCAATACATAGTTAAAAATTGTATCTTGTAAAATTAAAAAAAAATCAATGTTAGAAGCTAAAAAACTGTTTTCATTAAGTGGTTTGAAATACATGGTAGTAGTAAAATAAATTTTACTCCTAAAGTAAAACAGCAAAATAATTCTAATATCTTCAGGAGTATGTGAAGATATTTATGTAGAACGTCAACAAAAACCCAGGGTAAACACAAGCTAAATCAGCTGTTTTTCCTGTGGGCTACTCTGTTCTATTACCTTAGCTATTTTTCATCATCTAAGTCAAACAGTTTGGAGAGAGAGAACATAAATTCTGACCCCAAGCCTGGGGCTATCAGTGAGCTTGGAAGTTCACATTCTGTGGGTGTGAGGTTCAGCTCTCTGTCACCATTGATCAATGTCCAGCCAGCGTCCTTAGCCCTAGGATATCTTAATGGGTTTAGCAAAGTTCCCATTTTAACAGGTTTACTTACAGATCTCAGAAAATGATTTTTTATTGAAATTTGCCAAATCACATTTTGGTGGGTTAAAATAGCAAAAATTTTTTAAAAATACTGGTCCTCTAACTTGCCAGGCAAAGGATGGGTCTTTTAGGAAGGGTGACTAATGAGCAGTGAAGAAAGGATTATGTCTATAAATAAACAAAGACTTAAAACCTTTTAGCAGGAACATCCATACACACAATTTAATCTCTTGTGACAATAATTTTAGACTCCTGGCAATTGAACAGCCTCCTTTAGTGATCAGGAACGTATTCTTCTCTGCCTGTATTAATACAGGTAGAACTCTAGATACTAAACTTAACACTGCACTACATTGCAGAAAAGCAATAGGATTTTCTTAGTCCCGTGGGTACTGACATTTAACCCATTTATCCCTGATTTATTCAAATACTTAACAGTGCCAAAAGAAGGATGTGTTTCACCTGCAGTATCTGTGGTTGAGGCAATTTGCCACCTGCTCTTCTTCTCTCAGAAGTGTATGGTATCTGTGTCCACTTGCTATTTCCTGGTGCTGCTGTCATCAAGATTATTTCTTAGGTGATGGAGTTTTGTGCCACCGCTGTATTATGAAAAAAATCTATAAGATAAGAAAAACTGACATTTTTTGTTAAATTCCACATTTTGTAGAACACATAAACACTTCAACCGAAGAGCATTATCAGAAATTATCCAAAGGGTGAACTGGGGGAGATGTCTACCTTACATGATAGTGTAAATACAATAGCTGAGACATTTGTGAGATAGCAATCTCTTTGTCAATGCATCAGTCCTATGAAATACATGTTCCTTTTAAGTTATTAATGATAAGAACAGATACCCCCGAGGAAATTTTCTGTGATATGAAAAGGATAAGGTGTTATGCAAATGTACATTTATATGAGATATGTGAATTTATAACCATCATTTAAAAGCTAAGCTGGTTACCCCTTACTTAAGGAATAACACATACCTTCTGTCTAGCTCTCCTACTTTGTGATCAGGACAGAATCCCAGGAAGGAGAGCTCTTGTGTGTGCTCTCATTGAATAGAAATGAACATAGTCTTCAAATAGGCATTAAAAATTTTCATGGAAATATAGTATCAAACTACTTTATGGAACTGTGTAGTTCAATTTGCTGAGGCTAGATGCCACGTTATCACACATTTGCTGCAAGTTCCAGGCAGCTGGCTGGGAAACGTGTGCAGGAGGTACAAGGAGAAAGGACAGCACACTCAGAGGACTGAGGACAGATCCACCACCACACAGGAAACGTAGCCAGCAGCCACACCTGACAACCAGCAACATCAATTTCATGTAGAAAAGGACCACTCTGCAGTAATCTGTACTGTTAGGTTTTCACCAGGAGGTGTTTTGAAAGCCTTTGTGTGCTGCATTTTAGCCCTTGACCCAGAAAGAATGGAAAATGATTACTAGTTTAAAATACTGGATATTTTGCATTACTTTTTAATTTGATTTGTAATGAAGAGAATCACAAATCTAACGTGTTCCTGCATTATTCATAATCCTCTGGCCCTCAGGAAATACCACATGGTTGAATTATTTTTCTTTTGAATTGGGATGCTAAAATGAACTGACTGTATTCTCAAAATTATATATTCAAGTAAACATTGTGCTTCTATATATTCACCTTCTGATATTTTTTATTGAATTTCCATAATGTACTTTAATCAAATTGTAGTGGTAATTATTTTTAGTGCCACTTTACAAGCCATATAACTTTTGAATGATTGTATAATTATAACTTTTAGAAATAAAAGAATCACAATCCTTAAAAATATTTATGTAGGCTTGACTGCTATGAAAATGAAATGTAGAGACCCAGTCCTAGTCCAGGTCCGGTGAGTGTGCGGAGAGCTTCCTGCTACACTGCACCGGCGGGACCAATCCCAGCCCAGGCGCAGAGTGGGCCGGACCCTCTCCCAGCCCCTTGGGCTGCCTCCACCACTCTGCAGTGCCTCCCCCACCCCGCCCACCGAGTAGGATTTTTGCCCCGTCCCAGAACCCCCAGACCCAGTCCTA
>NW_004524720.1:4609986-4610979 GCF_000260255.1 Octodon degus | reverse complement strand
GAAAAGATTATTTAGAAATAGATCAAGCTGCAGTGGCACAGCTGTAATTGAAGAATTCTTCTAGATGGTTATCTGAAAGGAACAAAGCTCACTCAAATATAACAAAGCTCAAATATAAAGTGTGACTCACTTTGTATTTGTGAACACACAGTGCCGTTGTCATACAGCACCTTTCCTTTTCAATGGGGTGTCCCCTTTTCTGGTATGAAAACTAACATTTTTCAAAGGGTGACATATGTACCACTAATAAGCATAAAACACGCTGAGTGGGCAAAGATTTTCACAGAAGCCTTTAAGACTTAACTATGATGCAACTATGAAATGTGACAAGACTTTGCTTGCTTTTCCACTTGCCTGGAGGTAGTCATATATGTGTCTGGTGTATATATCAGATATGTGTGTATGTGTATGTGTGCATGTGTGTATATATGACATGTATATAGAACATAGAGATCTGATATATATATCAGATATGTATATTGTATATATATCAGACATATACTATATCATATATATCAGACATTCATTAGACATATATTAGACAAATATATTACACATATATCACATATGTAAATATCACTGTAACACATATATTTACATATGTGATATACTATATATGACACATATACAGTAATAACTTGGTTCTCAAATGCTTCTGTTCATAAATAACTCAGTTCACAAACAAGCATTTGGCAAAATTTTGCTTCTGTTCACAAACTCCACACTCAGAGATGAACAGCACCGGGGTCATCTTCCCAGCAGGACTACAAACACGGCCATCTCTCAGAATCATGGATCAAATTAAGCCCAAGATCCAAGATAGATAGATAGATAGATAGATAATCTTTTCATGCTGTTTCATCCCCATTTTTTCAATAATTATTTTCACAGAATGTAGAGGAAATCAGTATTTTACTATCAGTATTTTACTATTTTTCTAAAATAAAAGAATGGAGCCCATTCAAATCATCTGTTTTAATCTCTGAATTGTAC
>NW_004524720.1:4596544-4609886 GCF_000260255.1 Octodon degus | reverse complement strand
TCTGGTTACAAATAGATACTACATATAGAAATAGTATTCATATTTCTTTTATCACAGTAAATATGTACATTCTTTATTTTCTTTTGAGCCAGATTTGTGTCATTTAATTAATAATGACAGAACAATTTAGAATTTTCAATGTCTTTACTACTGTAACTAAGTCTTAAATCTCTGAGAGTAATGAGTCTTAGCTATTTAAGGAAATGTAGAAGACAATTTTACTCATTTTTAATACTTTAACACTATATAACAAAGTGTTGAACATTTTAATATGTTTTACATTTGATAAAAGCATTGATTTTATTTTAATTTTATTTTCATATTCATACCACAGAAGAGGATGGAATAGGAGGAAGAGAATAAGCAGGAAGGAAAAAATAATAAAACAATAGAGGAGTGAACAGTCTCAGTTAAGAAACTGAGATATCTCAGTAGATAAAATAATAACTCTTTGCCTGTGGATCATTGGCCTTGAATTCTCTTAGTCCCTGGGGCAGCAAGTGCAGTGACCCCTTCTGCACGATGTTTCAGCACATCATACACACACTTCATACTTTAACACAGGTGCTGGTTTCTGCACCCAAACTCATTTGCATAAATGCTACCAAACCTCAGCATCAGAGTTCTTATGAGCCTGCTGCTTGCTACCTCTGAAACACACTCCTGGAGCGAGGAGAGTGCAACCGTGCCCAAGGATTCCTAGGATGCAAGCACAGGAAGGAACCCCAGGTGTCCCTAGGCAGCCTGCCAGTTGACAAAGGAATCAGGTGTAGGACTTGATCCTACAGGAAACTGCTCCCTATAACTTGTTGGAGGCCATTAACCAGTATCCATTCTATTCCCCTGCTGAGTCAAGTTTATGGCCCTTCTTACCTTGCCCATTCCCTGTGAATCACGTGCTATGCCCTAGGGGTTGCACCCTCCCCGTTGCGTAGATACCTGCTGACCCCAAGAGCTGAGACTTCCTCATTCCATCACCCCCTATATATACCCAGAACCTCCCCTAAATAAATGAGGCTTGATCAGAATCTTTGTCTTGCCTCCATTTCTCGCATCTCCTGTCCTTTGTCCCCTCTTCAATTCCCCGCTCCTCCCCCAGGTGACCTTCGTTGACTGACCCGCTGGTTCAGGACAAGAACTCACACATTTTTGTCATTCTTAATGGATAAAGAGGAATGCCAAGGCCAACTATGGGTCTTCAGACAGAACCCCATGATGCGGTGAAGAGCAGAGTCGGCCTGGGCCTCTACCCTCTACCCAGCAGTGACAAGGCGGTGCTCACCTCCCTCTGTGGCCTGTGGCCCCAGGAGGACTACTGAAGCTCAGCATATTCACTATTGCCCATGATGACAAGACCACTCCTTCATGGTATCACTTGGAACCAGAGAGAGTGGTCAAGCTACTCTTATCCATCCCTACCCACATTTGAGTGGCAAATTCAGCCTTCTACCTCAGTGGAAAGGATGAGCTTCTGTTCCTTCCTCCTGGTGTCAAACAGAATCCGCTAAAGTAGACCATTCTAACAAACCCAGTCTCATCACAATATAAAATATTCAGGCTCCAATATCAAATCATCCAGGCTGGGGATATAGCTCAGTGGTATAAGCACCTGCCTGCCAAGCACAAGGGCCCAAGTTCAAATTATCCATCCTACCAAAGTTAGGAGAATGACAAACTGTATAACCAAGTCAGGCGTCAATATCAAGATTACATTCTTACAACTGTCTGACAGTGACATCAGCCATAAAAGTACTTCTACAGCCTGAAACTCTCTGCTGTGACCAACAGGGCACTGCCTGACCGTGCTGTCTTGGCCTGGTTCCCGATCCACTGTATGTCCGTAGCTGTTCCTCCATTCCACTCTCTTTGTATCTTTACAGACTGTCAAGCCCTTGCTCAAGGTACCACCCTGAGGGGAGACAGGATGTGACAGATGTTCCCTGGATTTGTGTCATTAAATCACAACTATTTTGAAGTTTAGGCATTTTCTGTCTGAAAGTTAACTCAGAATTTCACTTTTCTGTGGGTTTGTTTTTCCTTCTTGGTTTCTCCTCCAGGCAAGGGTAGAAGACCCCACAAGACAAAAAATCCAAAAAATTCAAGGGGGTGTGTAGATTCCTTCCCCATCAGCCAAAAAATTCCCTAAATGCTTGCACGGTGCTGCCTAGTCCTGGTGAAACGCCTCACTGACTGTGGAACCTGCTAACCCAAGACCACTAAAACAGAAAGAAGTGGAAGAATCTTCAATAGACAATCACAAACATGCTTCATGAAATGAAAAGTGGAAAACTTCATCAAATGAATAATAAATATACAGAAGATCCAAAGGAAATTTTAGACTTGAAAAATAAAATTAACAGTTCTGCAAACATTAGTGGGCAAATTTCTGTCAGTGGCAGGACAGAGGAGAGAAACGAAAGGGTGAGAGAGAAAAATAGAAACTGCTCAATGAGAAGCTAGAAAGAAAATAGACTTTAAAAGTATGAACAAAGATTCAGGGGTCTCTGAGACTAAACCAAAATACCTCACATCCATACTTGCACAGTCAAGTCTGCAAAAAAACAGGGACTATGATAAGGCTGAAGGAAGTGTTTGATACAGGACTTGATTGGCTGAAAACACCTCAAATTTGGTAAAGACATAAACCTACAGTTTTGGGATGCTATGTGGATTCCAAAGAGAATAAATAGGAAAGCATTCTACACCAAAGTATCTTATCATTAAACTTCTGAACATTAAAAACAAAGAAAAATATTCTTAAAAGTAACAGGGAAAAAAATCATTTTGCCTGTAGAGTAAAAGCCGCTTGAGAAGAAAGCCTGGGCAACTTACTGAAATGCACTGAAATTCCTATGCAGCAAAATTGATATTAAAGAATGAAAGCAAGCCTGGCCATGGTGGTGCACCCCTGTAATCCCAGCACTTGGAAACAGAGGCAGAAAGTTTGGAAGCTTGAGCCCTCACTGGGCAACTTAGAGAGAGCTGTATTAATATTTTAAAAAAAGATTTCTTTAAAACAAAAAAAGTACTTGGGCTATAGCTCTAAATGAAGGCTCTGTGTTCAATCACCTATACCTCAGAAACAGAAATGAAGATATAGGCAGAGGAAGAAAGATAAGACAATGTCTCGCAAGACCTCCCCTACAGATGAAACAAGAGAACCTTGGGGAGGGCCAGTGAGATAGCTCAGCGGTCTAAAGCACCTGCTTAGGCAAGCTTAGCCAAAGCACAGGGACCAAAGTTTGATCCCTGGGCACCACTGCCCTGCCAGTCCCACCACCAGGGTGGACTGAGACACACACACACACACACACACACACACACACACACACACACAAACACACACACCCTTGGAGAATAAAAGGAAGGAAAAATGTAATAAGGAACAATGTGGGTGATGTATTTGCTGTTGTACCCCAGGCAGGCTCATCCCTCTGTCTCTGTCTGAGGCTTGAGTAGAGACTCTAGAAAGACAAAGTCACTGCTGCCCCTAGTTTGCTGCTCTGAGCTTGCCCACACCTTGGCATTGTCACTGTCCTTATCACAGGCTCATGCTCAGGCCCTACCCTGGTTACACTGCTTTAACCTTTTCTGAGAAAGCCTCTACATGCTACACAAGCCCCTAGAGCCCACACCCTCAGCCAGAGCCTCATGCCCTGGGAATATGGCACGGGGAGGGGCTGCACCCCTGCTTTGATAATTACCTCATTACTGGAAACAGTGAAAGTCATATTTCACTAAGACTTTGGGCTCTTTGGGCTTCATTGCTTCATGGGCTCCTGCAAACCATGAGGGTTAAGCTGTCTTCTGCCAGCTGAGCACAGGATAAATGGGCTTTCCTTCCCTCTTTGACTTGTTCAAAGTATTTTTCATATTGGAAGCAAAAATTATACCACTGTGTGATGAATTTCTAAATGTTAGTATAGGAACTATTTATGACAATTATAAACAGGGCAGAGTGAAAAGAGGTAATGTTCCTGTCTGTCACTCAAGCTGGTACACTGACAGTACCAGTAGATCAATGTGTGTGTGTGTGTGTGTGTGTGTGTGTGTGTGTGTGTGTATGCATGTGCGCACTTGTGTGTGTGATTGGAGCCTAATACTTATAGCACACACACAAGAAAAAAAAACAATCCACATGAAGAGATGAACAAAAAACAGATCAAATAGGAAACAAAAAGAAAATGTAAGATTTGAACATAGAAATTTTAATAATCACATTAAGCACAAGAGATCTAAATTCATCAAATGAAAGAAAGAATTTGGCAGCGTAAATTAAAAAATGATGAACTTGCAGAAAAACAAACATGATTTCACTGTATGTCTCAAATGTAGTAATAAAGACAAGTAGGGAGTTAAAGGAAGGGGAAATACACATTATACAAAGGTTAATCAAGGAGAAACAAAGTAACTGTATGAGTATCATAAATTAGACTAAAGAAACTTACCAGAGAAAGAGAGAGAGGGACAGAGAGAGAGACAGAGAGATAGAGACAGAGACAGAGAAAGACAGCGAGAGAGAGAAAGACAGACAGACAGAGCGAGACAGAGAGACAAACGGACCGACCGAGTAACATTATATAAAGATAAAAAGGACAATCCAGAAATAATACATGACAATCTTAAACATGTAAGTCCTGAACTAAAAGCTACAAAATACACAGCACAGAAACTAGTAGAACTGAAAGGGAAAATAAAATCACAATTCCATTGGAGGTGTCAGTGCTTATCACTTGCTAAAACAAATAACCAGAAAATCAACAAGAATATGGGAAAATCCTAACAAACTATTAGCAAACAAAATCTAATCAATGTTTATTGAATGTTTCAAATCACAACATTATGTACAGAGCATATGCCAAGACAGACCTTGTTCTGAACCAACAAACAAAGCTCAGTACTTCTAAAGTGAATGAGATTATACATAGTACATTTTGTGGTAACAGTGAGATTATAATGTGAAAATAATAGCACAGAAAAATCCAATTACATGCAAACTCTTTAAAACAGATTTGTTAACAGTTTGTCCATTCAGTCTCAGAGAAATGTGGCTGAAATTAAAACATGATTTTGGGAAAAAGAATAAACTGTTAAGAATCAGCCTACCTGATTTCAAGTCTCACTCTATGCTAATAGGAATCAAAAATATGTGTCACTGAAGAGAAATAGATACAGATAAAATAGAATATGATCATAAATTCAGAAATATCCCTCCACACAATATCCCACTCCCCTCCCTGTGGAAGGATAAAAAGAAATCACATGGCTATACTAGAAAATGATTTCCTAAGCTAGCCTGATATCTCAGTGGACTAAAGTGCCTGCTTAGGTAGAGCAGAGTGGCTGGAGTTTGATTCCCTGGTGGCATGCAATGCAGGCCCCACCCCTGGGGTGCACTGAGATGGCAATTGGGACTGGGCGTGGTGGCGTGTGCCTGTAATTCCAGTTCTTGGGGGCTGAAAATGGGAGAATCACTATGAGTCCAATTTATGTAGTGAGACCCCATAGACCCTGTCCTAAATATAAAAAGAAAATGATTTCCTAAAAGGCAAGCCAAGTCTAACTAATATTTAACTACACAGGACCCAGAAATTACACTGTTTCGCAATTACCTCAGAGAAGTAAGGCTTAGGCTAAGCAAAAGCCTGAAATCTAGCATTATTCCTAATGGCTCCAAACTGGAAACAAACCAGAGGTGCTCCAGTACATGAATAGCTATGTGAACTGTGGTACATCTGTAATGTAGACTGGAACATTACTCAGCAAAGAAGTGCACAAAATGATTCCAGTATGGTTCCACCTTATTCAACTGCCACATGGTTTTATGAGTAAAAAATGCCAAACCTCAAAGATTACATCCTATAGAATTTCATTTATTTTTAAAACATTTTAAGCAATTACTTTGTAAAATAGGAAAGTAGCTGCCACCAAGAATCAAGATGGACTGAGCTGGAAAAGTAGAGGCTGTGGCTAGAGGACAACCTGACTCAATGTCTTCTTGGTGAGGGGAATGGGTGGAATCCTGACTTTTCCAGTGCCAATGTGCTGGCTCTAGAGGTCTAGTATTACTACAGGGGAAAGCCAGGTGAGGGATAAAGGGGATATTATCTCTTAAATAAAACAAAAAAAAGTAATACAGATGAATGACCATTTTGTATCTGTGTATTCAAAGTGGTTAGGATAGATATAGAGTTACAATCTCTTAATGAATAGAGGGATTTGTTCTAATAGAGTTTGTAAATAGGATATCATGTCTGCATCTTGTACAGCAATTAACCACTAGGAAGAATGTATGCAATGTGTTAATTATTGAAGCTGTCCTATCAATTTGGCTTGAAACTGTCTCATTGCTATTTGTTTCTCAATAAAATTATGGGAAAAAAATTTAAAAAGCTAAATGAGAGCCAAAAAAAGGGTAATTTTAAAATATATGCAGACAACATTGGCCAAGGCTTTAAGGAAATAAACAGGAACCTTGAAGAGGGAAGAGAAAATGCAGAAAATGGCATGGGGGAGAGGAGTGCTAACTAAAGATGCCGTAATGAAGGTCAAAGCTCAAGACGCTGGTCCCCAAAACCAGGAGATTTCAACTACTACAGGGCTATCATAATTTATTTATGGTATAATGGTTTGGTACTCTCTCTTCTCAATTCTGAGATTTTATTTCATGACAGTTGATTTTACCTGTAAGGATAGTAAAGTATAAATTCACCAAGGAGTGTTTTTATGGGAGACAGAGATCAAGAAGAAAGACAAAAATAAGGATTCAGGAGGAACTTCAAGCTTCTGGTTCCTAAAACTCCTACAAATATAAAGAACAGAGTAATTTAAGGGCAGAAGAGCATGAAGCCCTAACCTAAAAACCTATGTATGTCCCTTTCTATCACCCAACAGCAAATATAACAAAGATGTCAAGAGATAATATCCCCTGAAAAAATATATGATCCCCAGAATCAAACTTATATGACACAGAGGAGGAGGGGATTACCACACTGGGGACTTAAAATAGGATGGTGAAATATATTAAGAATTATCATAAGAACATAATATATAAAAACATGTGAACAAAATCAAGACTCAAAACTCAATAGCATGCCTGTACACAAAGAATAAATTCACTGAGAGAGAAATTACAGAAACAATACCTTTCATGATAACATTGCCAACAAAATGAAATACTTAGGAATTAATCTAATAAAAAAGTAAAACAGATTTACACTGAAAACTACAATAACCCCAAAAAAGAGACTGAAGGAGATATTAGGAAATGGAATAACATCCCTTACTGATGGGTAGGAAGAGCCAACGACTGAAAATGGTCATACTCTCAAAACAGTTATATAGATTTAATGCAATCCCAATCAAAATATCAATAGCATACCTCACATAATTGGAGAAAACAATCCTAACATTCATTTAGCATCAGAAGAGACCTAGAATAACATGAATGATTTTGGGCAGCAAAAGCAAGGAAGGGACATCACAATTCCTAACTTGAAATTATACTCTAAAGCTATTGTCATAAAAACAGCATGGCACTGAAAAAAGAGAACCCTGATCCAAGGATCAATGGAACAGATTAGAAGATGCAGAGTCAACTCCAAACACACTCAGCTAACTTATCATTGACAAAGAGACAAAATACTTTCACTGGAGGAAGATAGCCTCTTTAGTACATGGTACTGGGAAAACTGGCTTTTGACAGGCTGAAGACCAAAACCAGACATATGTGTCTCACCAACTAAAATCAAAATGGATCAAAGTTCAAAATATTAAAACAGAAACACTAAATCCACAAGAAGAGAAAGTAGGTAGAACTCTTAAAAAACAGAGGGGTAAACAGACTTTATGAACAAAACCCAGATTGTATAGGAAATATTACAAAGAATCAACAACTATAATCTTATCTCATTGGAAGGCTTTTGCATTGCAAAAGAAACCAACACAGAGAAAATACAAACCATAGAGTGGGAAAAAATTGCCTCCTGTTCCTCAGACAAAGGACTAATATCTAGAATATTGAAGAACTCAAAACAAAAAGTCATATGGTCCACATTTAAAGACTCAGTCAAAAAAATGAGGTTGTGCAATAGACACTTCTCAGATGAAAAAGTAAAAATGGCAAATAAATATATGAAAAAAATGTTCAACATCACTGGTCCTTTGATAAATGCAAATTAAAACAATGCTGAGATTCCATCTCACTCCAGAAACAATGGCAATGATCAAGAAATCAACAAATAACAAATGGTAGAGGGGCTGTGGAGCAAAGGGGACCCTTCTACACTGCTGGAGAGTGCAGATCAGTGTGACCACTATGGAAATCAGTGTGGAGAATCCTAAAACAAAATAAAAGAACACCTTCACGATCACTATTTTCCTTCTTGGCATAGTCCCAAATGAATTAAAAGCATCATATCACAGTGATATATGCACACCTGTATTACTCACTTGGAAAAACGATTACCCTCTTCCCTGCTGTCTGGTTACTCCTGATAGTCAGCTGACTGGTGGGGTCACCCGAGGGATTGATAAAGTGCATTTCTGAGCATGACTGAGTGGTTCATGGGAGAGTGACCCGGTGGAGGGGACGTGGCCTGTCCTAGTCTCTTGCTGTCCAATAGTCTCCTTTCTCCTCCTGGCCACCATGAGACAAGTAGCTCCACTCTCTCATGTGTCCACCAGGACTTCCTGCCTTGGGCCCACTGGTGATGAAATGAAACATTTAAAACTCTGAGCTAAAATAAACCTCTCGTCCTTTACACCTTACATGTCAGTCATTTTGTCCCAATAACAGAAAGGTGACCAATACACCTGCACTACTTAGCCTCTTTGTCCCCATTAAAAAAAAAAATACTCTGAGCATTGGTATTGAACAATGGCAACTACAGAAAACCAAAGAAAATATTTTTTTTAAAGTAAGATGCTTTACCCATACAGGAATATATATAACACTTACAGTGAATTTCTCATCAGAAACAAACAGAAAGAGTGAAGTGAAATATTAAAAATCTTGAAAAACGCCACAAACCTTGAATGCTATATTGAGTGGAATTTTCCCTGAAATAATGAGTAAGAAGTTGACCACAGAGATGGCTATCTGTAATCGCAGATGGCTGGGAGGTTGATGACGATGGAAAGCTGGAGCCCAGCTTAAACAATTTAGAAAGCCTCTGTCCCAAATTTAAAAGAAAAAAATTAAAGAGTATGAGTGTAATTCAATGTGAACAGCTAACACTGAATCCCTAGTACCACACAAAAAGTGAATAAGAAATAAAGGCTGTCAGGGCCAGGGAGATGGCTCAGTGGAATAAAAGCTTCCCTGGCAAGCACAAGGGCCTGAGTCCAATCCCCTGTTCCAAAAAGAAAAGAAAAGAAAAGAAAAGAAGAAAGAAAGAAAGAAAGAAAGAAAGAAAGAAAGAAAGAAAGAAAGAAAGAAAGAAAGAAAGAAGGAAAGAAAGGCTGTCTGAGAAAATGAAATAGCTAAAAACTTCATGATATCAGATTCATTCTACAATAAGGTTGAAATAAATTCTTCAGGAAGAATAAATAACATCAGAAACCTAGGACAACATAAAAAGCATCAATAAATAATCAATGAAAATAAAATAAAATCCTTATTTTATTTCTTGATGTTAATGATAGCTGTTTTACACATTCATGGTGACTCTTTTATGGTGGCAGCACAGAAATAATCAGAAACACTAACAATGCCACAAAGGGGCAGAAAGAGGGAGTGAGGAATATTTGATAGTAAGGCATTACTAATGCATATGAAATAGGACATTACTTGAAAATAGGGTTATGTTACTTCAAAATGCTTATTATAAACTTTAAATTAGCCAACAAAGCAATTTTACAATGAAGTACAATAGATGTTCTAAAGAGATAAAATGCAATCTTATATAATGTTCCACTATTACTGAAAGAGCAGAAATAAAGAAAAGAATAGACCAAGTGGATAATTATAAAAACAATACATTAACCTAACTTTCCAAATAATTTAAATGTGCAATATTTAAATAACACAAATTAATATACAGTTAGAGGATTAAAAGTAATATTCATATATGTGTTGCTTATAAGAAGTCTTCTACAAATATGAAGACTTAGATAGAGTGAGGAATTGTAAAAGGCACTCTATGTGGAGACTCATCCAAAGAAAGCTGAGCTGTCCATATTAATTTTGCACAAGGCAACCTAGACGATTTTCAGGGTTGAAATCATCATTATAGTGATGAGGGCTCCAGTTCTCCAGATGTCACAGTCTCAACTGTGAATGGACCTTGCAACAGAGAATCAATATTCATATGCACATACAAAGGAAAGCTCAGAGAACTAGAAGAAGAAATAGACAAATTCACTCTTGCAGTTGAAGACATCAGCAACCTCCTGATAATGATCAGTAGAACCTGCACGGAAAACATCGATAGAGACATGTTTGACCTGAATAACAACATTAATAACTAGATCTAGATGACAGTTGTATGACATTACAGCCAAAGATCATACTGCAAATTTTCTCAAGAACTCATGGAGAATTTATTAAGACAAACTGAAATGGCCAGGGAGATAGCTCAGTAGAATAAGCACCTGCTTGGCAAGCACAAGGTCCTGAGTTCAATCCCCAGTAACAACAACAAAAAAAAAATATAAACAATTCTAGACCATAAACCACATCTGAACAACCTTGAAAAAGGCAAGAATGATCCAAAATATGTTCTCATGCCACAATAAATTTGAACTGGCAATCAATAACAGGAAGTTAGCAGGGCCATTCACCAATATATGGGAGTTAAACACCGCAGCACCAAGCAATTCAGCAGACTTATGCTTCCAGACGTCTGAAGCGAAGCCAATATTTAAGATACTTTGATGTAATCAAAATTGAAAATGTAGTTTATCAAAATTTGTGAGATACAGAAGAATCTTGCATAGAAAAAATTTATAAGTAAACTGTATTCATTGCACTAAATACGTATTTCCAAAAGAAGGACAAACAGCAGTGTAACAACCAAAAATGCAGAAATAATAAAAATTGGAGAAGAAATCTATGAATCTGAAAGACCCAACAAAAAATAAAAGTAACTCAGCCAAAATCTTGAGAATTGAAGAGATCAATAAAATTGATATGGGGCTGGAGAGATAACTCAGTAGAATAAGCACTTGCCTGGCAAGCACAAGGGCCTGAGTTCAATCCCTGCAAATACATACATACATACATACATACATACATACATACATATATACATACATACATACATAAAATTGGTAACCCTATGAGCAGATCAATCAAGAAAAATAGGAAATAAAAAATAAGTGCATATTTGCTATGAAAAAGTCCTTTGAATTTTACCCTAACATCAACAGAAAATGTTATGAAAGAAATAGGCAACTAGTTGCTTTTTTAGCAGAAGAAAAGATCTCTATCAAAACTTAGTTCTTAATGAAGCATCTTGGTTGGATCTAGAAACATCAGTTCATAGTAGAGCTGATTAACAAAGAAAAGCATAACAGCTTTACTTATTTTACAGATGAGTGTAGATCTTGAAAAGAGTGATGGGCAAAGGCATGATCAAGGCACATTTTTAGAATTTAAAAAAAAGAAAATTTTTTGAAAGAACGTCAGGACAGAATGGAATAGTGAATTTCTCAGGTTGTCTCAAGACAGTCATAGCTAAGCCTTCAGAGCTTTCACAGCCAGTAACAAACTGGCTGTGGTACACAGACCATAGGTTCTCCACCAGTGCTCTGCTCTAAGAGGTAGATGGAGAGGAATATGGAAATGAGTAGAATACAAAAATTACTTTGCTTATCCCAGTTCACTGCATATCCCAGTTTGTTTATCCCACTTTCCAATCTCTCATCATCGAGGCTATTTTTAGGCCTTTGAATGTGAAAAACATTCCTCCCAAAAGAAATTTTATGGCTTGCTGTCTAGAAAACTATAAGGAGAGTGGCCCTTGCAGAATGAAGTTACAGTTCCTCATATGATTGCAGCTGGAAGTACTGATATACAAGTGTGGCACACCTGAGACAGTGGCATGTGCTTCACTCCTCCACTTCACATGTCTGATGGCCCCAACTTATCCAAAAGCAAACCTGAGACTACCACCACCAGGAATCAGTTGTCTAGAACCTAAAACCAATTTGGTCTGACAATATTTAACTGAAGACAGCACTAAGGTCAGTGGAGATCTTACCTACCATATGATTTCATAAATGACCAAATCAACAGTTAGGAAGATAGACAGAAGAGTGTGTTACTCTGGAGGTGGGAATTAGTGAATAACTCACTCCAAGGGCAAGGAATGAGTCAAAGAGGAAGGAGTGACATTAGCATCAGTGGAGCTGTGTCCATAAGCACTGCACAAGGTCCAGCTGTCTTGGTCACAGTAAAATTTGATACACTCCAAAACTTAATACACAAAAATTTGAAACTATGATTCAGCCTTTATGAGTCTGAAATGAAACAGAGATTTCAGAATTCTCAGGGCTGGCCAAATAGCTCAGTGAAATAAAAGGCCTGCAAGCAGGCTCAGGGGTTGAGGATTCAATTCTTTAGCATGTTAAGTTAGCCCCACCCCCAGGGTGCGCTGAGATGGCAATTGAGACTGGTTATGGTGGTGCATGCCTGTTATCCCAGCTCTTGGGAGGCTGTAAACTATGAATCCTATCTAGTAGTGAGACCCTGATCACCCTGTAGACCCTTCCCTAAAATAAAAATTTTAAAAAAGAAAGAAAAAAAAACCCAGAATTCTCAGTATCAATCTGTCATTGAGGGCCAGGGAATGAGATTGGATACCTGAAGAATTTGTGTACAACTGAGAGGTTATGTTGAAACGAAAGGATGTAGGACCATGGATTGAACAGGGGCACTACTTTGCCTAACACTCAGAACACTCAGGAACATACGCTGTAGTGTCCAGGTCTTCTGGCAGTAGGGTAGCTCTACTGCTCTACAACTTCAGAATGTCATATTTGATAAAGCTTATATGTTACGTTGCTTTTCTGAGTAGCTGTATAGACTGGTGATCTGCATTTGTTGCTTGTCTCTGAATAAGTTTTGTTACTCAACACTTGCTACCAATTTTAATCTTCTCTTGTATTCAGTCAGAATCTGCTCTATCAAAGATTTATATCCCACAAAATGGAGTAATTTTAATTAAACTTAAAACAGAGGCAAGCAAGAAATCATTCTCAAATATGTTCAAAACCTATAGCAAATCAGTATTTTGTTCAGAATGTTAGTGTAATACTTTATTTTCACTTAAAATTTCTTTATATTTGAAATTTTTCATGGCTTTCTTGGCTTGTGACTCATTCCTTTTTTTTTTTTTTT
>NW_004524720.1:4586925-4588574 GCF_000260255.1 Octodon degus | reverse complement strand
TCTCACACAGCTAATGTACCTCATTTTCAGCTATTCAAATATAGTTTACATTCTGTGAACATGGTCATTTTCAATTCATCATACCTTATATAAACTTACTAAACTTGACATAATTTCTCTCCCATTGTCAAAGACTTTGAAACAGAACCATTTGTTGAACTTTGGAAGTAGGGGCCTCAGTTTCAGGATATGCTAAAAGAAAGCCAAATGAAGATTTTGATGCCAGTACCTGAAGGTAAAGAGGAAATAATTCTGTCTACTGCGTTTCTCCACATTAGTCAGTGGAGAAAGAGGACAGATGGATTATGCTTTTCTTTCAGGCAATGAATCAATGGGAATTAATAGGATGACAGGCATGTATAGAAATAGCAATAAAGAGGGCAGAAAAAGAAAAGGAATATATTTGCATAATCTACCATGAGTTTGAAATTTACAGCAGGTAAAGAACATGGTATACAAAAGCAGATTATAGCTACTGCACAATTGTTGGCTTTTGAGGAAGCACAATTTATCATGTTTTTTGACAAAATGAATTTCTTCTGGGAGGAAAGAGTATCCTCTTGCTTTCTAGAACACAAAATGTAAGAGAAACATTTTAATTTTAACTTGCCCTCAGTGACAGTGACCCCTTCTGCCCTCTCCATTTTATAAATTATTGACAAAGCATCAGGAAGATTCCAATTGTGCAACAGCTAATTGGCCCCTCTGGTCATTTTCCAACAGCCTAGAAAAGTTCATTGGTTTTAGATAAAGGTTTTCCTGGAGTTGCAGGCTCAAACATTCTGAGAGTTTGAACAAGTTTTTGTTATTTGCTTTCTAAATATGGCATTTTGAAGCCAAAGCTTAGACCATGAAAAATTGAGACTGAGATAGTCTCTTACTCAGGGAAAAAAATGACAACTTGAATTAGAATTTTATGTGGAATTAAACTTGAGATGTATATTGTATGTAGGACAGAAGTATCTCTAGTTAATTTGAAAGTGAAGAAAATGAATGTTGATTAAAAAAATCAAATAGTTATGAGGAAATATTGAAAAGTAGAAATATTTAAATAAAATATTGTCTCCTCCAAATATTTTATAATGCATTTTATAAGCCTTATACTAGTAGCAGGAATTTGGATTCCAACATGCACTATTTCTATCTATACAGTCAAAAATGACTTTATGCTCTGAATTGATTTGGTATAAGATTTAAAACCTTATGGCTTATATTTGAAAGACTAGTGAGATACTTTAGTCTCATTTGGAATTCTATATTGGCTAAGAATTGTGATGTCAAACACAACTCTTTTGGCTTACACTTGTCTTTCTATTGCATAGTGGCCTCTGAATTGCCACAAAGACCTGGGTGTCACAAAGACCAAGACTTGAGACTCTGAAATTAGCTCATCCTACAAAGGAGGGCTTAATCTGGGTAGAAGGATATTTCAGTACACAATTGAAGTCATGTCCTACTGTTAAAGAAATATATATATAATTCATCTAGGTCAGTGATAAAGCTAAAATCACTTAATCACTTGCTA
Source organism: Octodon degus (assembly GCF_000260255.1). Lineage (NCBI taxonomy): Eukaryota > Metazoa > Chordata > Mammalia > Rodentia > Octodontidae > Octodon > Octodon degus. Next base: position 4,587,049 of record NW_004524720.1, on the reverse strand, counting down.
GATAAAATCTCATTTCTAAGTGTATTGCTATATTGCTATTTCTTCACACAGGTGCTACTATATCATGGTTTTAGAGAGAAGTGTATGTGTGTGTGTGTCAGTGTGTGTGTGTGTAACAAAGGAG
>NW_004524720.1:4582771-4586645 GCF_000260255.1 Octodon degus | reverse complement strand
GTTTTAAAGCATCAGTGATGTATTTTGACACTGTTAGAGGGATGACGATTCATAAATAATCCATGGAAATGAAGAGGAACACCAAGAACAAATTTAGGCACAAATGTGAAAATAAAAAGATGGGAGACATCCAGTCCTAGCCCAAGCCCAGTGAGTGTGTGGGAGAAATTCCCACTACCCTACACCAGCGGGACCTGCTGGTCCCAGCCCAGATGTAACATGGGTGAGACCCTCTTCCACCCCCTTGGGACCCCAGCCCCACCACTTTGAAGCACCCCTCCCACGCTGCCCGCCCAGTAGGAATTTCTGCCACATTCAGTGAACCCCCAAATCACGTCTTAGCCCAGGCCTGGTGAGTGTGTGGGAGAGTTTCCTACTACCCCACCCAAGCAGGAACTGGCTCTCCCAGCCCAGGAACAGCATGGGTGAGACCCTATCCACCCCCTTGGGACCTCCCCACACCACTCTGCAGCACCCCCCTCCCACCCTGCCAGCCCAGTGAGAATTTCAGACACGTTCTGGGGATGCACAGATCCAGTCCTAGCCCAGGCCCAGTGAGTGTGTGGCAGAGCTGCCTCTCCCCCCTACTCCACCTTGTCCCCTCCAGACTCTGTTCAGGCCTGGCATACAGGCCTGGAGTGAAACCTTGCAGCTTCAATCCCTGCAGAGAGTGTAGGGGACAGAACCACCCAGGTAGTCCAGAAAAGAACATCTTGCCAGAGAGGCAAAACAGGTTCACCACCAAGGGCAGCAGCAGGAAGGAGTGGAGCACAGCAGCCAGACCAAAGCCAGGCACAGATCTATAAATCCAAACTTTGTAGATCTGCACTTGAACTTCAGTAAGTGCTAACTATATCTGCAACAAAGATCTACAACAAAGGTCAGAAGACAGTGCTACACAAAATGACAATGAGAAGGGGCAAAATGCAATCTCAGAACCCAAGCTCACCCATAACAAGTGCAGAGGACACTAACACAGAACAAATTGGGAATCACAAGCTGAAAGCAATGAATCAACAGCTTCTGAAATAAAGAAATAGCTGCAGAAAGGTACACAGGAACTCAGATTGGAAATGAAAAATGAAATACCTGAATTAATAACATCTGCAGTGAAGAATCAAATGCAGAAACATGGAGGAAACACAATGTCCACCCAGAACAAGTGCAGAGGACACTAGCTTAGCTCAAATGTATGAAATAATAGCATCGATAGTAAATAAGCAACAGCAGAAAGTCATAGAGGAAATCAGAGCGGAATTCTTTTCTACTAGCTCAGCTCAAATATATGAATTAATAGCATTGATTGCAAATAAGCAACAGCAGAAAGTTATAGAGGAACTCAGAGTGGAATTCTTTTATGAAATAAAAAGAATTCTCAGAACTCACAGCATCTGAAGTAAAGAATCAAACACAGAAACATAGGGAGGAAACCCAACCTGAAAAAAACACTGCAGTAAAAGAATTAATACCTGCTTTTAAAGAAGACATTGATAAAAAAAAATAGAGAAGATTAGAAAAATGATGGATTCCTTGAATGAGCAATACAGGAAAGAAATAGATTGCATGAAGCAGTGTCAAAGAGATATAGAGGAAATTAAAATCTAAATCAAAAGCTTGCACCACTGTTTAAGTGAAGGAAGACAGCTTCAGATCTTGGAGACACTAGTGCAGCTAGTGAAAAGGTAAGAAAGTATCTCGTAAAAACAACTAGTATGCAGGAAACAATAATCCATCACCTGGAAGATGATGCAAAGATGAACAATGTGAGATTAATAAGCATCAATGAGAAAGAAGGAGTCAATACAAATGACATTAAAAAATATGGGCAGAAATAAAAGCAGAAAACTTAGCAAATGTGAGGAAACAACCTGACATTCAGTAATTGAAGCATATAGAACACCAAGTAACCTCAACCCAATGAAAAACACACCGAGACATATAATAGTCAAGATACCAGAAATTCAGCAGAAGAATAATATACTGAAAGCCACTAGAGAAAAGAAGCAGATCACAGTCAAAGGAAAACCCATCAGAATTACGGCTGACTTCTTTTCACAAACCATGGAGGCAAGAAGAGCATGGAGCAGAGTACTTCAAATCCTCTATGAAAACAACTTCCAACCCAGACTACTATACCCTGCAAAACTCCCTTTCAAGTTTGATGAAGAAGTGAAATACTTTCATGACAAAGAACAGCTAAAGAATTTCATGATGACAAAGAAAAGCCCACACAGGCTATGGAAAGATGTTCTAGAAAAGGACCAAAATGATCAAAACTCCATGAATGATATCAGAAAAAACCAACTACATAGGACAAGCAAACACAGGAGAAAAAGGAGTCAATGACAACAGGTAAATAACATGTCAATCATAAGTCAATACATCTCAATTATAACCATCAATGTAAATGGACTCAATTCACCAATTAAGAGAAATAAACTGGAAAAAATGGATTAGGAAACAAAATCCAACAATATGCTGTATAAAAGAAAGACATTGAATTCATAAAGACATTCATAGGCTGAAAGTCAAAGGATGGAACAAAATACTACATGCCCCAGCACCTCAGGAAAAAACAGGGGTAGCAATCCTATTCTCATACAGTCTCAACTTCAAACCAACAATGATCAAGCGACATAAAGGAGGCTACTATATACTGGTCAGGGGAAAATTCAAGAGGAAGAGGTAACACTCATAAATATGTATGCACCAAACACAGGAGCTCCCAACTATATAAAGCAAATCTTAGTGGACATAAAAAATCTAATATGCAATACCACAATCTTAACAGGAGACCTTAACATACCATTATCCCCAAAAGATAGGTCAACCAGACAAAACTTGTAAAGAAATAACAGAGCTGTACCAGAGCTTGAAAAAAATGGACATGGTGGACATATACAGAGTGTTCCACCCAAACACAGCTGAATACACATTTTTCACAGCTGCACAAGGATCATTTTCTAAAATAGACCACATACTGGTCCATAGGTCATGCTTAAGTATATGTACGAACACAGAAATCATCCCATGCACATTATCTGAACAGAGAGCAATGAAACTGAAAATAAATGACAAAATAAACAAGAAAAAAATCTTAAATACATGGAAATTAAATGACGCCCTACTCAGCAACCAATGGGTCACAGATGAAATTAAACAAGAAATTCAACAATATCTACAATTCAATGAAAATTCAAGCATAACTTATCGAAATTTATAGGATACAATGAAAGCAGTTCTCAGAGAGATATTCATAGCTGTGAACTCACACATTAGGAAAACAGATTGGGAACAAAAAAATACTCTAAAGCTGCACCTTCAACAACTAGAAAAGGAAGAGCAAACCAAACCCAGAGCCGAAAGACAGGAAGAAATCATGAATATTAGAGCAGAAATTAATTCAATTGGGACAAAGAAAACAATTCAAAGAATTAAAAAGCAAAAAGTTGGTTCTATGAAAGATTAAATAAAATTGATAAGCCCCTAGCTAACCTCATCAAAAGAGAGGAAAGAAAAAATGCAAATACAAGGAGTAAGGAATGAAAAGGGTGAAATTACCACAGACCCAGTGGAAATTCAGAAGGTTATCAAAAGCTACTTTGAGAATCATCACTCTCACAGAATAGAAGACACAGAAGAAATGGAAAGATTCCTAGAAATGTGCAAATTACCAAAACTGATTCGACAAGATATAACCATGCTCGATAGCCCAATAACAGCCAATAAAATATGAGATGTAATTAAAAATCTAACGACAAGGAAAAGTCCATGTCCAGATGGATTCACACCTGAATTCTACAAGAAATTTACAAAAGATGTAGTCCCTATACTCCTCAAACTCTTCCATGAAATTGAAAAGGAAGCAATCCTC
>NW_004524720.1:4580590-4581992 GCF_000260255.1 Octodon degus | reverse complement strand
TAAAGAAGTCAAAGATATTTTCAAGGAAAATTACAGTACTCTAAAAAAGAGATCATAGAGGATTTCAGAAAATGAAAAGATATTCCATGCTCCTGGATAGGAAGAACCAACATTGTGAAAATGGCCATACTCCCAAAATTGCTGTACAGATTTAATGCAATCCATATCAGACTACTATGAACATATCTCACAGAGGTAGAGAAATCATTCTGAAAATTTATCTGGAACCAGATATACCTGCAATAGCATAGGCAATCCTGGGCAACAAAGACAAGGCAGAAGGCATTACAATTCCTCACTTGAAATTATACTACAAGGTTACTGTGACAAAATCAGTATGGTACTGGCAACAAAATAGACCTGAGGATCAGTGGAATAGATTAGAATATGCTGAAGCCCCTACGAACACACTCTGCCAACTTATCCTTGACAAAGGGGCCAAACATACTCACTGGAAGAAAGATAGGCTTTTTAATGAATGGTGCTGGAAAAACTGTCTCTCTACATGTGGAAAACTAAAATTTGATCCAGGTTTATCACCATACACTAAACTAAAGTCAAAGTGAGTTAAAGATCTAAACATTAAAGCAGAGACACTAAATCTCCAGGAAGAGAAAGTAGGAGGAACTCTTGAAGACATAGGGGTAGTCAAAGACTTCATGAACAAAAAGCAAATCACACGGGAAACACTTGAACGATTAACAACTGAAATCAGCTCTTACTGAGAAGTTTTTGCACTTGAAAAGAAATTACCAACAAAGTGAAAAGACAACCTACAAATTTGTAAAAAAATCATGACAAATAAGTACTCAGACAAAGGTCTGCTCTCTAGAATTTATAAAGAACTAAAATACACTAGGGCCCCAAAATTTAAACATCCATTCCAGAAATGGGCAACAGAGATTAAAACACACTTCTCAGAGGATGAAATTAAAGAAGCGAATAAATATATGAAAAAAATGCTGCACATCACTAGTCATCTGTTAAATGCAAATTAAAACAACTTTGAGATATCATCTCAACCCAGAAAGAATGGCTATCTTAAAGAATTCAACCAACAACAAATGTTGGAGAGGCTGCGGGGAAAAAGGAACCCTTCTCCACTGTGGGTGGGAATGTAGACTGGTGCAACCATTATGGAAATCAGTGTGGAGACTCCTCAGAAAAGTTGGACTGGAAATCCCATTTTAACCAGGTATTCCTCTACTGGGAATTTTCCCGCAGAATCTGAAAACATCATATGATAGTGATACATGTGTGCCTATGTTTATAGCAGCACAACTTGTGGTAGCCAAATCTTGGAAACAACCAATATGCCCATAACCTCAGTAATAGTTGAAAAACGTGGTATTTTTATACAATGGAGTATTACTCAACTATTAAGAATGATAAACTGGAAGCC
>NW_004524720.1:4579525-4580066 GCF_000260255.1 Octodon degus | reverse complement strand
TAATTTGTGATAGTAGTTTCATGCTTGGATTGCCGGTCATTCTGGCCTTCTGAATATGGGCTGCTTGTCATGACATGCCAGTTGCTGCTGTGCTGTCTCTCAGGTAGATGATTGTTCAAAAATAAGGGGATGATGAATGAAGGCAGGAGACAGGATAAGGAATATTGTGGGACTGTCCTGCTTTTAGGTTGTGTATGGTTAGATTTTTGGACTTATGTTTAAACATAAGAATTATATAATTCTTTATGCCTATTTTTTAAATATATTCTAATTTTTAATGGTTTTTCATCATATTCTGTAGTGACTTAAGTTCAACATATCAATACTTGATGAAAAATACCTTTTGCATGTTATGCCTAAGATGTTTGGTATTCAGTCAGATAGAGAGGTTAAGCTTAACAGCCTAGGTTGTATGGTAGTAACAATAAACTTCTCTTCTGGAGGGTTAACAACCTAAATTTGCTGACCAAAATTAGAGAAAAAGGAGGGCCGCAAGGAAAGCCAAAATTTTTGCCCTAGCCTTCCAAAGTCAATTAAGACT
>NW_004524720.1:4564538-4578625 GCF_000260255.1 Octodon degus | reverse complement strand
ATATATAATAGATTTTCATAACAACAATAGCTAATTCACAATGCTTGCTATATTATCTATTTTCACCATCAAATCTGTTGCTCAAATTAACAGATATATTTATGCAAGATTGGGTAAATGACTGATTACTAACTCTTGCTTTCAATAAACTTTAACACAGAGTAAAATTCATTTCTGGAGAAAAATTCTCAGCCACACTTAATAATATAATGAAATAAAAATCTATCACTTTAATTTTGACAATGGAGTTGCTTAATTAATTACTAAAATGAGTAATGATAAAAGCATATCAATTGGAGTTCAACTATAGGTCGCGTAAAACTAAAGTTGCTATAAAAAGGGTATATAAAATATTACTGAGTTCATGTGATTTTGACTTGACAAGTTAGAAGTTTGGTATGATGATGGGTTACGTGGATCTTAAAACCTGTCCTTGCTCAAGAATGATAACTTCAAAGGAAATAATTGATTGATAACATCAATCTTAAGATCTTGACTTAACTAACACATAATTTATTTTTTATGTTATTCAAACAAAAATATTAAGATCTGAAGAAGATGAAGTTGAAAGGGAATAAAAACATCAGAAATAAAAATATAATTGTAAGTAAATGGCATTCATAAACTGTTTAAAGTAGTACTTTTAGACTATGCCATGATATTCTAATCAGCTTTATAATTATAACAATTTTATGACTTAGCTGCTTTGAAGGTGGACAGTTTTTTACACTAGAACTGTGGCTTTTCATTTAAAAATTTAAATGTATGTTTTTAATCCATTTGAAACTATTAAAATTTTACAGATTTGTGGTTTTTAATAGTATGTAAATATTTAGAGGGATTTATTATTTAATCTTTGAAATCTAATTGATTGGCAAATCAATACAATCGAATACTATACAATATTCAAATGTCTTGTCTTTTGTTTTTACAAGAATATTGTATAATTAAATAAGCTATTAACAATCCCAATTACATACTTGGAAACACAAAAATCATACTCTGATGTAAATATATAATGCTCTCTGGAAATATAAAACTCAAACATTTTATATTTCCACAGCAGCACGAAGACAGTTACATATTCTTAAAACACTTCTCTGACACTTATACCAGTCCCTCCACCTATAGTTTAATTGGCCTCACTCTGAGGATAATTCGCCCTGCTTCAGTGTGTTCTGTAATTTAGATTTAAGCAATGAGAATATCGAGTGACTCTCGCCCCTCATGGTTTCCACTAAGTCAAGAGAATGTACCCGGAGCAAATCCATCAGCATGGGGGTGGTAAGGACAGATTTCTTGTTTCTCCATTACAAAGATGAAGACAGGTTTGGGACAACAATGAGAAATATTTCCTTAGGTAAAATAGCTGTTATTATTATATTTGCTGCTGCAAAAATTATTTCCAAAAGACAGAAATGATTTATAATTTGATCAGTTCTGCCTACTACTCATCTTGCCAAGAATTGAAATTGACATAAGGAGAATATTATTAGTTTTGTAACAATAACTGTGCTTCTGTTTAGAAAATCTATTTTTCCTGAATTGAGATTAACGTCCGAAGATATGTACTCATCGCTTCTATCCTCCCACCAAAGAAATTTTAAAATATGAATAAAACTAAGACGAGGTAAAAAATTAATGATCTTTGTTTATTTCTGTGCTAGTACATGGAGATATTTCATGAAGGAGTCTGTTACAATTTTCTATGTTAGAAAGACAACTATCTTGAAGCAGAGGCTCAATTCAAATCTGCTTCTCCTCCTACCTTAATGATCCAGAACACTTAAAAGAAACAAGTACATTCCCAGAGCCACACATGAGGTGGTCATTGTTTTCACCAAGCCTTGCTTCATTCACACTTTTACAAAAAGCCTGGGATGTTACTAAAATAATCAGTTATGTTCAGAAAATAAACAACCACAGGGCTCTTCAACATTACAGTTGCAAGGCTTTTTGTGCATCTGTTTCACTCATACACATTCAGGGTCTATTGGACTATACAGCTGAAATCATAGGGGGAAGATTAAGGTAGGGTCTTAAGTATTCTCATTTTCAGAATTTTGTGATGGCTTTTGTCCTGGTGCTTTCTGCAATAGTACATGTTCTTCAAGTAGGACTCCAAAAATAGTACAGGGGAGCTACAATCCTCATGTATATGAATCCACTCTTGTCCCTGGGACAAAATGTCCAACAACAGCAATGTAGAGGAGGAGAGGATTAGTTCAGCTCACAGTTACAGACCATTGCTAGTCAGCTCCAAGGAATAGAGTGTGGCAGAGGCCCATAGTGGAGGAAAGGCTATTCATGTCTTGGTAGCTAGGAATCACAAAGAAAAGAGAGTTGGGGAAAGAGACACACACCCTTCCAGGAGACCCCCGAAGTGTCTCACCTCTTCCAAATGGCCTCTCCTACTAACAGAGCTTTCATCCCTGAACTCAGGCTTTGACTTCGATTAAGCTGCTAATGGGTCTAGCACCCTGTTATTCCAACTACCATCCCAACCCCCCACTCTGACTGCATGAGTGTTTCAGTGGACAATCTAGATCTAAACCATCACTCCATGCTTAATGCAAAAAACCTGAATAGAGAAAAACAAGTTTTCTAGTAATGCTTTTAAAGATATGAAGCATTTAAAAAGAATTATGCAAATATGTCATGCTGTGTGCCACTTGACACATTTTATTATTTCACAGATTAGTACAGTTTAGTGCTTCAGCAGTGAAAATCTCCATCAGAATTAACAGCATGATCATCTGTAGACAGAATGTTGACATGAGCAACCCAGAAAATATGCACAACTGTAACCATAAATTGGGAAATTACTGAAGAGATCTTTATACAGTAGGCAAAGCTTTGATCAGACACGGATGTCCCTGATGGCCTTATGTGTGCAGGACTGCATAGCTACACACTATGCTGTTTTGAAGAGTTTATTTCTATTCTTTTGGAGAATAACACTTCCAGTATTTCCCCAGTTAACAGCTAGAGATAGCAGTCCCAAGTGTAAATTATTCCAAATATAACATTAAAAACTTATCCTTGTCCTACTTTTCATCAATAGCTCATTGCTTTCAAAAGGTAAAATGAAACATTGTTGTATGAATTTAAGACAGAGAGAAATGATTGTGTCCTTCCAAATATGAAATAATTGGTGTGCTATAATTTTTTAAAAAAGTAAAAGGAAAGAAAGAGGAAACAGACCCCATCTGCAACTTAGTGTAGCCCACTGGATTGAACCAGTGACCAAGGCTGGGCAGCTGCGCCCTGTGCAGTGTCTCAAAACCAGAGCGAGGAGGCCCATGTGCTTTGTCTAAGCTCTGTTGGAACCATCTTCAAATCTTTAGTAACTTTTGAACAAATTAATTTTCAGTGGATCCCACAAATACACAGCTTGTTTGTGTGCACACAAGTGCCCTGTCCAATGGGAGTCATTCAATAGGGTTGTAATTTGAAGGGATGTATAGCAGACCCACACTACCAAGAACAGCAAAAAAAGTAGAGTACATTGAAATATAATATATATTAAGGCAAAAACTGCATACATCAAGAAAGAACAAATTGTATAAATGTTTTAATACTAAATGTACTGAGATGTCATGAGATTAATACAAGTTGCCTTTCTCCTCTAAAATTAAAAAAAAAGGTGCCCAAAGCAAACTTTATCATAGCCAAATCTTGGAAACAACTGAAATGCCCATCAACTGAGCAATGGATATAAAGATATGATATTCTTCCACATGGAGTATTACTCAGCTATACAAAAGATAAATTTGAAGCATTTATAGATAAATGGATGCAGCTAAAGACTAAGTGAAACAAATCAGACCCGCTTGTGCGTGCATTATACTGTCTTGCTAGTGTGAGAACCTGAAAGAGTAAATAAAACTTGAAAAGTAGAATAGATACTGTGAAAGGAAGTTTGCAGTGGGAAGGAAAAACTGGGATGAGGAAAAGGACAAAAGAAAGAAGGGAAAAAGATGTATTTATGTACAGGATAGTGTGGATAATTGTACTGGCAAATTCTGCTGGTCTTTAGAAAGGAGCAGTTAATGCTGATTTTTTTTTCTTTTTCTTTTTAATATTTTTTCTTTTTAATTTCTTATACTTGTTGTCATTTTTTATTGTTGTTTTGTTTAACCTATTTTGTAGGTTTCCATCTGGTAACCTAAACAGCTAATTTGAAGATAACATCATGCAATACAGCAATCGCTGTTGAATTCCTATTAGTTTGTTAGGGTGAAATTTTGTATCTTTTCCATTTTTTTTGTTTTCTAATTTGTATTCTTAAAAACAAAACCAGGTGCTGAGAGTGGAGTCCTTAGCTTCCAGACACTTATTACTACAAGAAGCTGCTGCAGTGTGCATAATGTGGGGGTCAGACTCCGCGTATATGCATCAGAAAGCTACTGAAACAGACAGTGTTTGTGAGCAGGAAAAAGAAGCACAGAAAAATATATATTTTCTTTTTAAAAATTTGGAAATATTCACTTTTTTTTTGAAGAGCAAGAGGGTGAAAGCTATTGCTGAAAGACGCTTTCAGGAAAGGAAATGATTAGACATTCACCAGCCCACGCTGAAGAAAGACAACCTGGATGTCAGGATTGTCCGAAAGGTCAGAACTGAGGAATTCACTGGCCCAGGGAGGAAGGCAGTGGAGAGAGGGGAGTGTGAGAGGCAGTCGTGTGCTGAGTGTCCAGGTCGCGCAGGTCACGCAGGCCGCGAGGTGGAAGGACAAGCAGCAAGTTGTCAGAAGGCCCGGTTTGCGGCGTTCGGTTGGGCTTAGGTAGGTTTCAGCAGTAAACAAGGGGAGAGCACCGCGCAAAGTCCCAGAGTTCAAGCCAGGAGAGTCACAGAAAGAGAGGCTGAGCTGGGCAAATCCGCACTGGTGACCTGGGGCTGAGTAGAGCTGACCTACTGCCGGCACAGTTCTGACGTGAAGGCTGTGCTGAGGAAGAGGTTCTGCAGGGCCACTGCAACCGCTCATGCTAAGGTCCAGATTAAAACATAATCAATGAAGTGACAGAACTCAAAGTAGAAACAGACAGGATTTCAACAGTGATGTTATCAGGCTTAAAAAGAACCAATGATTGTGTTCTATCTATTTAATAGATTAAAAAGTCCTGTTATACCAAAGAACTGGTTCCACTAAAAACAGTCAAATGAAAATCAAAATTGATGCATATGTAATCATAGGGACTTATTTCACAATATCTAGGATATATTTTGGTCCTTGTGAAATAGGAACAAAATGTTCAAATGGGAAGGGGAACTAGGGAAAAGGAAGAAGGAAAGAAAAGAGAGAAAATGATGAGTAAAGAAGGAAAAAATAGAAGCAAAGTTTGTGTTAAAAATGAAGGCAGTAAGGTTTGGTGGAATGGTAGGGGACTGGGGAAAAAAGAAACAAGTGATCTCATGTAGAGGTGCGAATTCCCTACAGTGAATGAGATCATATGCATACCTAAAATCTACCAATAAACTTAATTAATTAAAAAATATAGGATTTGAGTGAATTGGTTGTATAGGAAACAGAAAACCACAAGACAGGATTAGTGGCCTGGAAAGCAGATCAGCAGAAAGCATACAGGAAAAACCTGTAGATTGGAAAAACCCTAGAAACACCTGTGAATGCCCAGAGACATGCAAGAGTCAGATGGGCATTTTACAAACATGACAGCGTGTGGGGACACAAAGCACAACATCCACCAAGTGCCGACAGCTCCATGCTGCACAGTGTCAGCTGCTGGCCCTTAGGATCACATCCTGGGTGGTCTGCACAAGTGATTGTTCCGTTCCTGTAACTGAAGTCCTGGAAGAGGTGGGGTCCTTAGAACTAGCAGTTGAAGGGTACATGGTCAATGTTTCTGCAAAGCAAGTATTGCAGAGGAAATATTAAAAATTTACTAAGGGAATTTTTGCCAGTGGATCTATGTAAAACAAAATTAGAAATGATTCTTCAGCAAAAGAAAAAGAATCACAGAAAAACAAGGGAAACTGAAGAGATAATGAAGAATGCCAGGAATCATAAATATCTAGTCAAAATTAAATGAGCGTTGACCATGCAATAATGATAATGCCTATGAGACTTAATATGCAAACAGCTTAAGAAAACATTAAAATGATTTTACGCAAAGCCTGGAGATGAGTGAACCAAGCTATCAATCAAGGTTTTCAGCATAGTCTGGGAAATTTCTAATTTATTGAAAATGTGTAAATTATGTTTGATTGCAGTAAGTCATTTATTTGAGTTTGAATCCCCGAGGCAATCAGTAAAATAAAATGCAACTATAGGCCTGTCTGAGGGACGTCTGACAAGCAGAGGGAGTGTGGGTTGGCTTATGGCAAGCACACCTCACTCAAAACGTCTAGAAAAGTCAGACAGCATGCAAACTTGGACATTTAAGCATTAGAAAAGGGAAGGCTCTCCAAGGACTAAAAAGCAAACTCCTCATTGGGGATACCTCTCAGAGCTCAGCTGAGTATTGTCTGATGCTTTTTGTTTTCATCCACTTGGCATTCTGGGCTAAGATTTGGGGATAGGTTTAGAGGTGACTGCTGATAAATTAACAAAGCTGCTGGCAGTTGTGGTGGGTTGCAATGAAAAGATTGGGTTGTATGTCTTTGGAATAGATAACACTATTTATCACAAATATATTTGGAGACCTGAGGTTTTGAACATATGACTAATTTTTCTTTCTTACCTGAGGTAAAAAGTTATAATAAAAAAGAGCTAAGCCAAAGCCTCTGTAAATAAGAGCACAACTTCTCAAAACCAGATAATGCAAAAGAAACAAAGATTCAACAGGTGGAGAGACAGGTAAAGATGTCCCAGGCATTAACTTAAAGGCCTAGAGGGAACCATGGACATGTGTCATCAGCTGACCTGTTTCTGGATTTACACTACTGAGAGGATTAGAATATCAGATTAGCCACGCACAGAACAAGGATCTCTTGAAAAGGAAGCAACAGCAGAAAGTGGAACTTTCTCACAGTGTCTTAAAATTGGAGAATTAAGAGATCTCAGTTAAAGGATGTTTCTCATTCAAAATTTTGGCAAATTCAGGGCCTCTGTGGCTTAAAAGTCTAGAATTAAAAAAAATAAAAACCTGAGACACAGAATACATAGCATCTTCCCCCTCCCAAACTGAGGGATTGAACTCAGGGCAGACCCGTTGGGCTATACCCCTAGCCCGTTTGTTTGTTTATTTGTTTGTTTGTTTGTTTTAGATAGGACCTCACTAAATTGCCCACACTGGGCTTAAATTCTCAATCCTCCTGTTTTAGCCACCCAAATTACTGGGATTGCAGACATGGGCTACCTCTCCCAGCTTCCCACAGTATCTTGACACTCAAGATAGAGGCCCCAACAGCCCTTCAGGGGAAAACCTGAGGGATTATAGAAGGATCACCTGCGAGAGTTCTTCCCAGCCCATACTGTTCACATAAGCCATGAGCGCAAGGCCTCAGCCCTGTAATCTGCCTTGTAGAGGAAAGATAGCAGCTAATTCTATTAAAAGACGACTTCACTTTATACTCAAGAGGATACAATAAAGAACAAAAATCCATGAACCAGTAAACAGAGACATCAAAGGAAACTGACAAAATTAAAAGATTTTTTTAAGAATCATAAAATTGACAAACTTTGACCCACTCAATCGAACCTAGAAGTGACAGAGAGGTGACCCACACCACACAGGTAAATGGTCACCTGCATGAGCTGTAGCAAGAGTAAACCAAGTCATGCTTCATCCGAAAGAAACACATATTCCTTGAGCAAAATTAGAGTCATCTGTTCATCTATCAGAGAGTTCATATTGTAAAATTATTATAGCATTCCAAGGTAGCCCTTGAGTTCACTACAATCTCAAGCAAAAATCACAGAATATTAAAGCTAATTCCAAAATGTACTAGAAAATGAATAGGTGAAAGAACAAAAGCAATCATGAGAAGAAGATAAAAAATGAATAAGTTATGTTGCCTGACATTGTACCTAGTGTAATAAGATGAAGAAATTAAGATAAAACAATCTAGGCAAAAGAAAAAGGAAAAAAAGGAGAAAAAGAAGAATGTTGAGAGAGGGCAGAGGACAGAGGATACGACAGAAAGAAAGAATGGAAAAAGATAAGCAAAAGAGAAATTTTCTTTTCCTTGGCAAGAAATAGCTGAAAACATATACATATACGTGGCCTATAATTATGGCAATAGTGGCCCGATACTACAATAGGAAAGGTCAGCCTTTTAAATAAATGAATCTGACTTAGTTGGATATCCACATGGGGAGAATATCTTTATGCTCACCTTACAATAAGCCCCTTAAACCAAATAATCAGTAAGAATAGATTTTAGAAGTAGGTACAAAAGATAAAACCGAAATATTCCAACAAAATTTTAAGCATCAGTGAAAAAACTGTTTGGCATCAGTAATTATCAGGGAAATGGAAAACAAAACCAAAATGAAATGTCATCATCATGCCCAGTTAGAAGGACAGCTATCAAAAACACAACGTAGAGGCGGGGAGATAGTTCAGTGGAATAAGCACTTGCCTGGCAAGCTCAAGGACCTGAGTTCAATAGCCGGGTCCGCAAAAAAGAAAGAAAAACACAAGGTAAAGGCCAACCTGATGGCTCAGCGGGCTAAAGGGCCTGTTTAGGAGAGTGCAACGGCCAGGCTGGATCCCCGCCTGCCGTGCTGGCCCCGCCCCCTGGGGGGCCACTGAGACTGTGATTGAGACTGGGCATGGTGGCGCGCAGGAGCCTGTAATTCCAGCACTTGGGAGGCTAAAGACAGGAGAATTACTACGAATCCAATCCATTCATACAGCCATTATGGAAAACACTAAAACTGAAAATAGAACTAATATAGGATCCAGCAGTTCCAGTAGTGGGTATCCACCCAAACAAAATGAAATAATTATACACAAAATTAAGTGCATGCACATATTTATGGTAGTATTATTCACAATAGGCAAATATGGAATCAACCAAATGTCTGATGACATTTGTGTGGGTAAAAAATGTGATACGAGTGTGTAACAGAATATTATTTGGTCATAAAAATGAAATCCTGTCATTTGTGGTGGAGGGGAGGACATTACGTTAAGTGAAATAAGCCAGGCACTGGACAAATATCCTGTTTTCACTGGCGAAAGCTAGCCATGAATCACACAGAACAGAGGGTAGAATAGAGGTGGCTAGCAAGGAAGAATGGAAAGGGAAGGAGTACAGGCAGAGGTTCATGATAATGACCTACCACAAGAGAGCAAATGCAGCCTGCAATTATAGATTTCCAACACAAATGATAATATTGGAGAAAGTGGAAATGGTAACTGCTTTGGTTGGAGCACTACATATTGTTTGAAAATAGCCAACAACTTTACTAAGCACTTGGTGAAATATGGCATCCACTGTCTAAAGAACAAATAAAAATATCCATGTTTAATAGTTCACTTGGAGATCCAAAGTAAAAGCAAAATGTAACACCTCTGCACACATTCTTTATATGGTTGAAATGAACGTTTAATGTCTATTACTGGCACAGAGATACCACAGTGGGGATTACTCTGTACTGCTAGAGAGAGTGTTAGTGCAATGACCTTAAAAGTTTGTGACCTTATTTACTAAAGTTAAAGATGCCCATTCTTTATGATCCAGCAGTTCTATTTTCAAGAAGAGACTCACCAAAAATATGTACGCACATGTGCATAAGTAAACCCACAAAGATAGCAACATCCCCCAGCAATGTGACATGAATGACCTAGCCAAGCTGGAGAATGCCACACTTCTCAGCAAGAGTGTAATATTAGGGCACATTCACTTAAGAGGGAAGACAGTCATTTGGCTCAGGGGATGGCAACTAGCTCCAAGGCAGGAACATCACGACAGAGGGAATGGTTGGGTGGTGATGCTTAGTTCATGGGGGCTGGGAAGGAGAGCAGGGGCACACTACACGAGAGGAAGAGGCCCAGGACCAGACAGAAACCCCAAAGTCATGCCTGTACAAACTATGCTGTCCCAATCGGCTCCCAGGAAGCTGGAGCCCAGCTTTAGACCAAATGAGATCATCAGAGCTTGTTATACCCAAAGCCAGGTCTCAAACTAGAGATTGATCTTGCCATGAACAAACAAAGGAATAGAAGCAAGTATAAAACCCATATTTTGAGATATGACATTTAAATACATGTAAATGTATTTAAATTGCCTAATTTTTAAAAAGGCACTATTAGGATTTAGTAGAACGTGGCTGCCATAAGTGTAAGCCAAACTGAAGTGACACAGACAGATGAACAATAGCAATATTTTAAGGTATTTTTAAAAAGTCTCAAAAGAGAAAAATTTATAATGAACCCAATAAAGTTAAAAAGAAAAACCTATTAAATAGGGCTAAAAGGCAATTCTATGTAGATAAATTTAAAGGTTAAATATAAAAGTCACAAACCAACATATATACAGAAAAATCAATGTATTTAAATGTATAAAGGGAAACATTTTTATACAGAAAAAATATTGATAGTAGCCCTAGAACAATGGTAGGAAATTGAATCTAAAATGAAAACAAAACCTATTAATGTAAATGATTTGAAAAAGATAATGAGGTAAAATTGTTAACTATTAATAGAGCTATCTATACTTTTCAAAAATAGGAGAAACTATTTTGAAAAGTGAGTTTTATAAGATTAATATCACATTACCTAAGCATTTAATTTAAAAGTAAATTCTTAAAACTACCAAAAGTAAAAAACTAACCTGTGGGCAATTATTCCACTACAAAAGCAAAAGAAAATAACTAAAGAAATTCTACTTTTTTGATTAACTAATTAAATATGTCAGCTTAATCCTGTATTTTTCTGCTAGAATTTCAATATTATTGAAATAAATAATATTTAAACTAATATATGGCTTTTCTAGCATTTTCAAGAATTAATCTAGACATTCATTAGCATTTAAACAGAGATATTCCGATGATAGAAAGCATTCTTGAGGAAATAAATAAAATTATGAATAGAAATGCACACAAAAGGGGAATATTTGATAGCAATTAAAAGGAGAAGAATAGTAACTGTCCCAGAAGAGGTTAAGTAAAATATGGTATACACAAAAGAGTTTGATTAACACAGGATACTGAACATTTCTCTATTTTTCCCAGACACCACTCAAGGGAGAAAAATTAATTTTACAAAAGGCCAAAGCCCACTGAAATGAAGATAACCAATGACAGAGAAGAGTGTTCAGATCTTTTGCTGAAAGAAAAAGAAACAAAGGTGCAGAAGTGGCTGTGCGGCCCACAGAGGCGGACAGCGAGGAGGCCATCCGAGGGCAGGTGAGAGCCCCTGCTTCCGAGCCAGCAGCCCAATGTCTTACTCTCTTGTAGCTGACACAAAGCACCTATACCCACATTACAAAGAAGGGGACATTAATTTGGGCCTCCCTTTTTTTCTTCTTCTTTTTTTAATTGTATTTAGGACAGGGTGTACAGGGACTCATTGCATAGCTAGGACTCCTAGTGATCCTCCTGTTTTCCTCCTCCCAAACTCTGAGATTACAGGCGCATATCACCACGCCCAGTCTCAATCGCGGTCTCAGCACATCCTGGGGGCAGGCCCGGCACAGCACGCTGGGGATGGAACCTCAGCTGTGCTCTGCATAGGCAGGTGCTTTAGTCCACTGAGCTATCTGGGCACCCTGGGCCTCCCTTTTTTTCAAGGGATTCAGCTCCCAGGGGCTTGGCTCCAAAGCAGGAAGGGCGTGGTAGAAAGGTAGGGCAGAGGAAAGCCACCTGCATCCTGGTGGCCAGAAGAGCCGGGAGGGGCTGGGAGAGAAACACCATTCCAGATCACCCTTCCTGAGCCGCCTCTGCCTACAAGACCCCACATCTGCATTCAGCCCTGACTTTATCAGAAGCCTCCTGATGAGTGCAACATTCCATCCTTCTGAGCACTTGGGGCTTTTGGGGGACATTCTAGATCTAAACCATAACACACCATCAGTTCAAAGGGACCCAGATGGAAGAGATGGCATGGCCTCTTTGGAGAAATAAAATTATCGTCGGGGATGTTTGAGAGGACACTGAACCAACAAAGTAGGAGAAACAGCAAATAGGAATCCTGCAATAACTGCTCCAACAAATGCAGTCCATCACATGGCACAAAGTTGAATTTAAGGAAAACATTTATTAAGGTTCACCAAAAAACAAAATCATCTCAATAGACAAAGCTATTTAACAAAGGATTAAATGTGCCTAAATCTTCAGCTCTCTGCCTAATGGGAGCTCCATAAAGAAATAACAGAGAAATGAAGAGTAGGAAATCATTAAAGAAAAGAAAAAGGTTTCAGTTTTGCTGGAGTTGAAAGACATCTGTCTCGGATTGAAATGGGTAGTACTATCAAGGTCAGAAAGTGAATAAAAAATAAATAAAAAATAAAAAGTTACCTCTAAACCAGAATCATGGAATTCATGAATCCATGCAATAAAAGGCAGATCTTGGAAACTGTCAGAGAGGGAAGGTGGGAGGTCCACACAGACAAAATAGATTCAGGTTGCCACCGGACTTCTACCAATGACATTGGGTATTAGAATAGAATGCAGCAATTCTCCCAGACAGTAGAGGAATTTATCAGCATAAGTGAAGGAAAGAGATTCATTTTAACTCACCTTAAAAACTCAGCAAATTTGATTTCCTTAGGAATTTGTGTGTGCAGATAACCAAGAAAAAGAAGTTGGGGACTTAAAGAAAGAGCAGACCTGAGCCACCTAGGAGAAAAGGAAAGTCCCAAGTTGCAGCAGAAGAGTAGGCTGAGGCCAACGCTGCTGCCTGCAGATGGATGTCCCTGAAAGGAAGGGGACATGAGGACCAGAATTTGGGAAGGGAGAACTTGGGGCAATAAGAAGAGATGTTGAAGAAACAGGATGTGAAACCAAGCATGGTGACTGATGTCTGTAATCCCAATACATAGGAAGCTGAGGCAGGAGGGCCACTGTGAGTTCAAGCCCTGTCTGGGCTACATAATGAGTTCACTCAAGGGCATCCTGGAGTACCTGGGTGTACCCTGTGCCCTGAAAGCCTCGTGTGCTCAGAGATGGGGCTCTCGAAGGATGGAATGCTGCCCTCATCAGGGGGCTTCTGATAAGGTCAGAGCTGAATGTAGATGTGGGATCTTGTAGACAGAGGCAGCTCAGGAGGGGTGATTTAGAATGGGGCTTCTCTCCCAGCCCCTCCCAGCTCTTTCTTCTGACCACCATGATGCAGGTGGCTTTCCTCTGCCCTCCCTTCTACCACAACCTTCCTGCTTTGGAACCAACCAAAAACCAACCCCCACCCCCAGCCAAAAAACAAATGGAAAAAAGAAAATGTGAGATAAACTACCCAAAAAACATCAAACAAAATCTCAGCAAGACAGGGAATGTGATGGTAATATAGCAAGAGAAACGATTTTACTTTAGTTATTAAAGATAATGTGAATTGTGCATCACACACATGCATGTTCTTAGTGTCCCTACATATAACTTAGTACCAGTGAGTAGGGGAGGAAGACATTTTAAAAAAAGAATGGTTAAGGGTTCAGGGTGTAGCAGACAGAGACTTAATTAGTATATGAGGGGTCCTGGACTATATCTCCACCATCTGCCCTCTTATGTAAAGTATTTTATTTTTGCAAGTACTGTGCAGGGCTACCAGCAACTGTTAACAAACTCTATACCTGATACCATGAGAAGTAGGGCATGTACTTTTTAGGCAGAGTGCAGCAGCCAGGGTTCAGTCCCCAGTGTGCCATGCCAGCCCCACCCCCAGGGCACACTGAGACAGTGATTGAGACTGGGTGTGGTGGTGTGTGCCTGTAATCACAGAACTTGGGAGGCTGGAAACAGAAGAATCACTATGAGTCTGTTCTACCTAGTGAGACCCTGTAGACCCTGTACCAAATAGAGAAGAGGAAGAGGAAGAAGAAGAAAAAGAAGGAGCAGAAGGAGGAGGAAAAGGAGAAGAAGGAGAAGAAAGAAGAAGAAGAAGAAGAAGAAGAAGAAGAAGAAGAAGAAGAAGAAGAAGAAGAAGAAGAAGAAGAAGAAGAAGAAGAAGAAGAAGAGGAGGAGG
>NW_004524720.1:4559008-4564093 GCF_000260255.1 Octodon degus | reverse complement strand
AGAATTTAATTACAATAAAAGACATACTGCCAAGCATGATGAGGTAAGTGTTACCAAACCAAGGGGGGAATCTTATACTGTAAGAACTTTAATATTTGAACATTCACTGTAGTTTTTTTTATTCCTCTTCATATTTTTGAAGGAAAAAGGTGACATTTTGATATAATAACGGCCACATAATGGGGATGAGGGTGTTGCTTGGATAAGAAATGGTAGCTTTCTAAAAGAAATCTATTATTAAGCACCAATAAAAATTAAATTGTATGTCTGTTTAAAATATGAGCAGCTATCCCTTACCTGCTCTAGTCACGCTCTACCATTAATCAGAGCCATCTGAAGTATTAATTGATACATCACAGCTCTGTTGGGAGCTGGAGGTGATGCTGTCTTCATCCTAGAGGCTGGCACCTACCCGCAATGGCCCCAGGGCCCTCTAACTGTTCATCTGAGTGGCTGTGAGTCTGCTTTGCTCGCCCAAGTCTATAAAAACCAGAAATATAAAGTGAGCCAATGTACTGCTTGTAAAAGGAAAGAAAACCTGCTTATAACTATTTTTGGTTTCATAATAGAAATGCAAATCAATGTTGTTAGAAATTCAGAGTGGAAGAGAAAGGAAATTGATCCTGGCAAAGCCAGGCTCCCCTAAGTTAGATGCAGCTGTCCTTCCCCCTTTTCTGATCTCCGTCTCTCAGGGCACAGCCACAGACCCCACAGGAAGGCCTGGCCTGACACCCGCTGGGGCACCTTTGTGCTCGCAGCTTGGTCTCGGTCTCCCTGGCACAAGTCCAGGCCCACGCAGTTTCACACTGCCAAGGCCGACAGCTCCAGTTGGAAGATGTCCCGTTCCCTGGGGCAACTGCGTGCGCTCTAGCTTCCTTATCAGTCCTGAAGGAAGAGAAGTACAAGCCAGCCTGACAAGATCCAGACATTTATAGAAGCTTCCGTGTGAGTCTAAATCCTTAACAGAGACTCAAACTGCCAAAACCCAGCAGAGGCAGGGGCATTGCCTTAAAGCAGAAAGAAGGTCATTAAAACAGTGACTCGTTCAGCTAGGATGGAGCTCCTGGCCCGCTCATTTACTGGAAAGATTTACTCTCTTTACAGTAAGCACTTTTATAAATTTTGTGTGTTTATCATTTACATCTTCACATATGTAGGTATCTCTGTGTTTTATCACTGAGCAAATTACAGATAGCAAACCAATTCTATATTGTGGCCAAAAAAAATCTGAGGTCTTTTTTAAATTAAGGCAACATTAAACAAATGCCATTTTCCTTCTTTGCCATTAGAAAACATAATGATTCAATGCACTTTTTCTCATGACATTTGTCTTTCAAGATTGATAGGTTCTTTTTATATAAATAAGTGTTTTGTAGATATCAATTAAAATTTCACCATTCTCTTAGAAAGTTGTGGTTTGACTAAGAACTGGCTTGAAATTTGTCACTTCCAAATTTGAAAATTCTTTAGGTTCATTTACCCTTCTTTAGAATAGAGTGAGATATTTCTTGCACTTGCTGTCTGTTTCATTATTTGTTTACTGATCCTAAACAAAATAGAAACCCAGATTTATTCACTCAGACCCCTTTTGGCAATATGCCTTTTCTAGTTTCCAGATTTCATTTGATATTTATAACACTGACTTCACTATAAAAATTCTTATGAAAGTTCCACAAAGGAAGGAAAAGCAGAGAAAATTCTAAAAACCTAATATTAACACTATCAACCAAAACCCAGAATAATATTTTGGCAAATTACCCTTCAGGATGCATTTCCACATAGTTTAATTATACCTCTATGCTAAATTACCACTGTGTTAATAAATTCTTCTTCTGTCCTAATTTCTCTAAACATAAGTTTAATGTGTAAAAAGTATTAAATCGTGTATAATTCCCCATTGTCATTATCTTTTCATTCATTTAGGTTATTTTCAGTGACTTAGTATCCTAATAAGTAGCTAATTCTAATATTATTGTTTAGAGTGTCATTATTATCAGAGTCATAGCCAGTATTTTTTTAATTTTTATTTTTATTTTGTATTTTACCAAAGGGTCTACAGGGCATTCAGGGTCTCACTACTAGATCAGACTCATAGGGATCCACCTGTTTACAGCCTCCCAAGAGCTGGGATTGAACCCCCTGCCCCTGAGCCTGCTCTCAGGTACTTTAGTCCGCTGGGTTATTTGGCCAGCCCTTATAGCCAGTTTTTAGGGAGGGGCAGCTCCATTCAAATACAATCACCCAGAGTATGGCAAGTAACCGCTCCTGACCCTATTCCCTCATCCCCTGTAGGAGCTTAGGTGAACAAGGAGGCATTGCTTCTTGTTGATGACACAGTGCTCAGAAAATGCTATTTTTCTTTATTTGGTGTTTATAACATCAAAAATAAGATATGATTGTGACAGTTAAGTAAGGCCAAGAAGTATTGTATTCAGTATAAAATAAGCATCCTTGAGCTGGAGAGAAAGCTCATCGGTCTAAGCACCTGCCTGGCAAGTGCAAAGGCCTCAGTTAGATCACCTTACCACATGCCATGAGAGCCCCAGGACCCAGGATGTGCCATGGTGGACACTGAAACCAGGAGTGGTGGTGCATACCTGTAATCCCAGTGCTGGGGAGGCTGAGACAGGAAGATCACTATGAGTCTGAGCTGTGCAGTGAGACCCTATATCAAATAAATAAATAAAAGATTTTAAAAGGTTTCTAATAAAATAAAAAATGCCGCCAGTAACATTTTATTCACAGTCAGTTGGGTTATCCTTAACTCTCTGATAATACAAGAATGTTTTTGTTCTTTGTTTTTGTTTTTGAGGGACGTGGAAGTCAAGGAAACAAACTCAAGTTTTCAGAAATAGAAGGAACTATGTTGGTGTATTTCTCCAAGTCCAATAAATAATGAACACTTATTTCTTTTTTTTTCTATTTCTAATCACATCTGCTTGAAACACAATATTGTCAAAGTAAAAAAGAAATTCACTATAACAGTTCAGTTTTGGAAGTAGGACACATCTTTTACCAGAGTTAGGAAAATCCACCTTATGGAACAGTCTTGATGCCTGAATTTTGCTTTTTATATAAATGATTTCAGGATTACACTCTGGTCTTTATAACATGGCCATGGATAACCTCAAGATTCTCAAGGGATTTTGTTTGTCTGAAACCCCAAATCCCTTGAGAAATATTGACCTTGTTGATTAATGAATTTATCAGTTTAGTTGAATTTAGGGCCTATACATTATTTATGTGAAAGTTTTGGCAAAATAAGGCAAATTATTAGTATGAGCAACTTTGTGGATCCGGGCACAAAGGATTTGGGTGATGAAGGTTCTCCCGGTCCTGTAACTATTGTTTGATTTTTTTTTTTCTGCTTGCTTGAACTCTCAGAAGTGACTTTACCTTTAGAAGTTATCTTTCAGGGGAAACCCCACTGATAATTCCATTTCTTATTATCTACAGATCTATGACTCCTGACAACTGTGTATAAATCTTGCATATAAATTTTTGCTCCCAAATAAATGCAACTTTAGTAATTTGTATCAACAAGAACATGAACACTGTGTAGAACTAGATGGTAGGAAAAACAGACCAGGGAGAGAAGGATACATTCTTGGATTTGGCTGCTTTCGTTGGCATGATCATGCTACAAGACATTCTAAGTTCAACATGCTATGTGGCAAATGTTGTAGTTTCTTTCTTGTTGCTGGGGCAAAATACCCTCAGTACAAGAAGCCCTTGTGGTCCTTGTTCTGGTACAGAGGAGTCCACATTTGTAATCCCAGGGAAAAGTTATTGAAATTCCAATAAATAATTCTAATCTTGCACTTCTATACAGTCATGGCAAGAATAAAGACACAAACACATGGGGCCAGCGAGATGGCTCAGTGGAATAAGTGCTTCCCTGCCAAGTGCAAGGGCCTGAGGTCAACCCCCGGTTCCGCAAAAACAAAACATAAACACATATCTGCTGTGGTAGAGTCCTAAAGGTGTCCTAAATCCAGTTAGAACAATTGCTAACCAGAACAAAGGCCTGATCCTAGGGCAGGACCCCAGTTTCCTTAATTTGTTGAAAGGGGAGAAGCTCTAAGATGAGTGGCTGTGAGAATAGCGGGAAGTGTGTGAATCCTGTGAGTTGGGCTGGGCAGGAGGTGAGAGAGCACCTCTGCGATCTGCAGAGAGAAGGATGTGCAGAAAGAGTAACCTGCACGTCCCGGCTTGAGGAAGGATCTTGTGTTTTAGACCTGGACTCAGACCATTTAGCCATCTTGCTAGCTGGACTTGAGACCCCCCCTCTTACTTCTCACAACTACAAATATGCCTTAGTTCTTATTCTCATCATGAATTGCACAGGAGGTGGTAACTAGAATTAATTTAGAATTCCAATAACAATTTCATGAGAATAGAATGTGGACTTTTTTAGACTGTGGTGAGGTCTGCAGTAATTCTCATTTTTTGAGTGGTTAGTTAACTGAAATTTTACCACATTAATGACTTGTTCTAAATGAAATTGAGATGCTTAAATGTCTTAAGTGTACTTTTTATCCAAAATATTGGAAGGACAAAAGAAGTTTTTAAAAGTTTTAAGCATGTCATTTTTTTCCTTTGTTCTTATTCACACATTGCACATAATGAAAATGTGGTTTCAGAATACAATTCCTTTGTAAGAGCTTTAACACACTAGTAAAGAAATTCCCAGTATCTTTTGAAATATCATTATTATGACTAGCTTTTGAAGGGGCTGTTGAGGAAATTTTACCACTTCACTTCAGTATCCATGGGCAAGTAGATGGCAGAGATAGACCAAAGACTGTTGCCTCTGATGAATGCGAAAGGTTGGCAGCTTAGTTAAAATCATCTCAACACTGAAAGAAGCACAGGCACAAGAATTACATGTTTGAGTCCTTCCAGGGCAATTGAGACTCTGTTTCAAAAGTTTTTTAAAAAGAGCTGGGTATATGGCTCAGTGTTAGAACACCCCTGAGCTTGATCCTCAGAACTGATAAAAATGTCACTCCTGCAGAAACATATGATAAGGTTTTATTGATGAGTTGGTTCAGAACCATTAATGATTTAAGCAGGAAAACAGAA
>NW_004524720.1:4548650-4558674 GCF_000260255.1 Octodon degus | reverse complement strand
CCCTTCTTCTGGGCCGGAGTATCACTGTAGAAAGTCCTGGGATATCCTGTCTTGCTCCCTGAACTCAGCAGCAGCAGTCATGTATGCATGCCAGGTTGAGGCCAGGCACAGTCAGAGCCAGAAAAGTTCGTCTGTCATCACCATGCTCATCATCATCGTCATCCACCTTTGAAGGCAGAACAGACAGGAACGTCACCATCATACTTTACCACAGAGGTGATTTTTCCCATAATGCTAATAAACTTCCTAGTTGGGCTTTTTGTGGAGAAGGATTGCATATTAGAAAGTGATAGTGTAGCAAGAGTAATAAGCAGAGATAATCTATCTAGATATAGGCTACTGGTACCTGCTATGCATCCAGGCAAATTATTTTTCTTTATGTCAAATAGACATAAAGTAACTAAAATTATCTACTATTATCAAACAATATGAGATATCGTCTCTCTCCAGCTTTGGAGGTATAATTCTACTTCTCTGTTATCACTATTTTTTTCTTCAACAACTCTAGCCACCTTCCTGGCACAAATTACCTAACATGATGTATTATAAGAATGGCACCATTCCACTGCACTCTGGGAAGAAGTAGAAGCTTCTTTAGATACCCAGAAAGATTCATGACAAAAAATGAAGACTTTCTACTCTCCTAAGTCTAATGATCCAATAATATGGTATGCTTGGTATTACAGCCTCCAAACATAAAGAAGGTAGCTAAAGGTAGTCCTTTTGTGGGCCCTTTTATGCTTTGCCTATAACACAGTTGCATTTGTGTTCCGATTCATATACAGGTATAAAGAAAGATTTTGGCCAGGAGTGGGACTCACAGGAAGAGCAGAGTTTGGACTGTAGAAGCCTGTGATGCAAGTAGATCTGTAATTTTTTTTCAGGGATCCACTGTTCCAGATAGCTATGATAGACAGAATCACTGTATGGAGCCAGTGACAAGTCCCAAGAGAAGAAATATAGTAAAAGTCACTTCACTGTGGAGTAAAAGCTGTTGCACAAAATTATTCTCCTTCTAAGGAGCAGTTTGACACTTGGGTGCTGATGAGAAGAATGACTGATTTTAAGCTAAGGGTAACTCATCATGATCTGAGCATCAGATGATCAAATTACTTATACAGCTGCCTCCCATTATGATGTAGGAAAGGTGCACATGGGGCCTTGCCTGATCAGGTCCCAAGGCACAATTTAATGAGCAGGCTCCTTATATTTCAATAAGCCTGCTCTTGACATATAACCACCCTTCTTCCCTTATGTTGCAGTGATTCACCATATGACTGGGTGACAAGAGGAAAGAAGTCTGGATTATATGAGCTTCATATAATATGTCCCATTTCTGAAAGTAGATTTCTGTAGTGACCTGTCCCTACTCAGAATAAAAGAGAAATCCTTCTATTGGGTAGAATTTTGTTTACCAATCTTCTAGAAAAATATATGTCTACCAATCTATGTGGAAAACCTTATAGTTTGCCTCCTAGTCAAACATTTAGGAGAAGATGTTAGATTTATCGACCTTCAGGTCAGTGAAGGGCCATGAGAATGATGGATAGTGCTATAATATTCATGTGATATGTGAACAGCATATGACCTCTTATGCTCTCTCCTAATAGCTCAGTCTCAGGTAAATGCCAACTATGAGATAAGCAATTGTTTATTTTATGGTTGGTTTGCATTTATATGGGTTAAGTCATCTGCCACAGGTAGACATTGAAATGGTATTTTCAGTCATGTTATTAGGTTACTCAAAGTGTTTTTCATCTTATATTAGTCCTCTCCTCTTCTTGTGGGTTGAATTGAATCCTCGAGACTGGATTAAGTCAAAACTCTAGCCCCCTAATTCCTGCTTTTAGAACTTTGCTTGAAGCTAAGCTCTTTGCCGATATAATTAAGATATAATATAGATGAGGTCATGCAGAACTCAATATGAGTAGTTTCCTTATAAGAAGAGGAATAGAAACAGTCACCCAGAGAGGATGGAGGCAGGGACTGGAGTGGTGTGTTTGCCAGCCAAGGATGCCAGGGATTGTGAGCTCTCTCAAAATATGTTGCTAGAAGAGATAAGGAAAGACTGCTTCCTTAGTCTTCAGAGAGAGTATGGTACTGACACCTTAATTTCACTCTTATTACCTCCACAATGAGGAAAAGGTACATTTTTCTTTTTTCAAGCCAACCAGATTGAAACACACCTTTGCAACTGATCTGGCAACAACCACCTTCTCACTCTTCTTTGTGACAAGATCAATCCTTTAGTCATTCTTCCAACTCATTCCTTGAATTTACCTATAGGTCAGTGCCTTTCAGGGTTTTTAAAGTTCACTTCCAAGAACATCTGCAGTAGAATTCCTAAGATGTTTGCATAATGCAGACTTTTGGCCCTCACTGGTCACCTACCTAGTGAATCCAATTCTAAGAGGTGTAGAATCTTCACTTTAAGACTAATACATAACATGCAACAGAACTGCATTAAGAAATCTGCAGGAGCTTAATCTTCACAATAAATCAGTATTGATTTATTTATGGTAGGTTACTAGCTACTGTAATTCTCATTGTACAGAGAGGGTACTGAGGTCTAAAAGCTAAAGTAATTTGTCCAAGGACACTTAGCCAGAAAGTAAGTCTCTGGGTCCAGAGACTATATGTTTAGCCACTGTGCTGTACTGCATGTTTCTTACCACAGGGTCTATATTTTTAAGATTTCAGATTTGAAATCCAGTGGTCTGTTACTCTTCTTTTCACAGCAAATATAGTTGTACACCATATGACAATGCTTCAGTCCACTGTGGAACGCATACACAACAGTGTATACCATAGAAACATGGCTTCTATACATACTATGCTCAATGATGAAGTTAACTATTGACCAGTTTCTAAACAATGCATGATTGTAATAGCAATAATCAAAAATCATCTTTTATCTAAATCTGCTTTACTACTTTCTTCCCTTCTTGCATATTTTTTTCACTGCTTGTACTCTGTAACCCATTGCAATTTTGTTTCAGTGACAGCATCCAGTTTTGAGTAAAATTACTGAAGTTATCAGTGAATTCCCCAAGATATACAGTAAGAATTTTATGTGAAATTCCTAACAGATATCTCTACATACTCTCGCTTTCTTCCCACTTTCTTCTTTACATTTCCTCATGCCCTGAATGCTCCAGCCCCACACAATGCTGGTGCCATGCTTTCTCTTTAATAACTTCCTTTCTGGATTCTATTTTTGTTTCCACTGTGTAAGGATGGCCCTTAATAGCAATTTCTTACTATTTTATGCAAGCATTTCCCAAATTGACAATGTTTTTCCTACGTTGCCTTCCTTCAATAATGTCAGGAAGATCTGTGTCAGTCAGTGTGTTTATCAAACACTCAAAGAATGTTGCAGTAAAGAAAAAATGTTGACTTTGTTTAACCAAATGTTTCCCAAACTTTCTGACCATGACATCTTTGTGTGTTTATGAGTATGCATGTTTAAATTCTACAACAATTTGATAAACAATGACCTGCACACTTTCCTGTTTTTTCTCCAATCCACTCCTATATTCCCAACATTTCCTTTAGCCTTTGATTTTAAGTATTTTTCCAATTTTTTTCTTGTAAGTTCCAGACTTACAACTTAATTGTGAGTTGATTTTCCTTACCTATGTTCATTATTTACACTTAGAATTAGATATAGTTATTGACAAGTTTTGTATCTTCCCAAACAAAATTATTTCTTTTGAGGCCTTGATCACCTAGACTAATGATGGCAATATCGAACTAAGAGTTAGGAAAGCTAAGACTAAAAATAATTCTTAACCGTTCCTTCTGAATAAAAGATCAACTCCAATTATTCCCACTGCGAATTATCATTCCACTCTGTCATTTCTGTTTTGTGTCACTACTGATGACATTTTAATTCAGTCATTCATTCTATAACTATAGGGTCAGAATAATTTTGTTAGTTGTTTGTGTTTGTTTGTTTGCTTGCATGCTATTCTTTTTGAGATGGAGTCACTGTGCTGCTGAAGTTGGTCTCAAATTTGTGGGTTCCAGTCTTGTTTCTGCTCCAGCTTTCCACGTGCCACAGTTCTTTGCTTCACCAAGATGGTTCCTATTAGTCCTTCCAATGTTTCTTCCAAATAGATCCCAAAGACAGATGTTAAAATGTGCAAAAACTATTTGCCTCAATTCTATAAACTGACGAGGGAAATATGCAAACCACTGAAGGAGGCATGGTGCTCGGGTAGCTAGGATTTTCCTTCATAAAGCACACACTGCAGCCACACAGACACTAGTTTCATTTCTTCAGAGGTGCCCACTTTCACACAGTTCTACCTCTACTCATTCCATTCCATCTCCTTGGACTATTCTTAGCATATTTCTTCTCAACTTCATTCATTCTTCAAGAATTAATCAAACTACTGTCACCTATGCCAAGTATTACCTGATTAAAAGAAAGTTAAGATAATTTTTATTCCCTTCTTTATACTATAAGAGTACCATGTAAGTCCCTTTATTGTTGTGCTTAGCAGAAAAAAACTACAACTGCCACTAAAACATTAAATACAGAATTATAGGAACAAGTATATCAAACAAGGATTGACATTAATAAGCAAAACACAAATCTTTGGAGATGAAAAATAGTTAATTAAAATCTTTTTGAAAGTAGCTAGACATCCATTGCATAGAAAAACTTATAGAATGATACTAAAGATCAGAAAATGTGACATTAGTCTATATGGTAAAGATAATAGTTATAACGTCATGTAACTCGGTATTGTCCCAAATTTTCTGATCAAGGAGATTATGGAGCCAAAGAGGAAAGTGATCAATGATGTAGTTTGCGCAAGGAGAGTCACATGGAGAGAAAACATTCTCTCAGGCTTTCACAGAGAGCACATTGGCCAAGCAATGGCCGTGACTCATCCACATGGCTGACACTGACAAAGGTTCTACAATCTGAGGTACAGGATCTCAGGATAAATCCTAAGGGGATTTCACTGACCTTATCAGACCCAAAAGCTACAACTCTTGTTGCATATGTTCTGCTTTATCTTGGTCTTAACCATCCAGCAGAAAACTATAAAAACAAAATATAAGAAGTAAAGCCATGCTGTTATGTTGAGCTGTAGGGGATTCAGGTCAACATTTTCTGACATTGCCAGTCAAGCGGAAGACTCAATACTACTATGGGCTACTGGACTCTTAGAATATTTTGCTGAGTTTACACACCTATAATATTCAAATAATGGAACTTAACAAATAAAGGGGATACAGATGAATGTCCATTTTGTATCTGTGTATTCAAAGCGGTTAGGATAGATATATAGTTACATTCTCTTAATGAATAGAGGAATTTGTTCTAATGGTGTTTGTAAATAGGATATCATGTCCACATCTTATACAGCAATAACCACTAGGAAGAATGTATGCAATGTGTTAATTATTGGAACGGTCCTACCAATTGGGTTTGAAACTGTCTCATTGCTATTTATTTGTCAATAAAATTTTGGAAAAAATAAAATTACCTTGCTGGAAAAAAATTAAAAAATAAAGATAATAGTTTATTTTAATTACTAGGAGAAGGAAATCATTGGTGGAATCTTTAAAAAATAAGTTTTCTTTCTTTACCTTATTGAAGTTATATTTGATTCAAAATTATGACTCCAAAATGATCACTTCTACAGTCTCAATAAGTTCACAGCTCCTGAGTTACATTTCTTTATTGAGAATTTGATATAAAAGCCGTCATATACATAACATGTAAAATTTAATTAATATTTGCAGAAGTTAAAGATAGCATTTTGTTGTTATGAAATCTTTCTTTTGTTCTTTTCTTGATGTGAATGTAGCCAGTTTCCTCTACTGAACACAGAACACAAAAGCTGTTTTAGCAGATGGACTGGCTTTCTTTATGAAAGTGACAAGTCTAAGAAATGAACAACTATACTAGTTTTGGTGCTTTGTTCAAGTTTCCAAATCTCTTTTCTTCCTTCACTTACAAAAAGCCATAGAAGCATATATATATCACGTTTGTGTGTGCCTTGTCTTTTGTAAAAGGGTATATAACTAACAATTTGAAATTTAGAGCCAATTTCTTGAAGGATTAAGCCACTTTTGCTGAAAGCACTGCGTGCGGGGAGAAGGCACAGTAAGCCTTTAACGGATCTGGCACATATTACTTAGGCCTGAAGACTTTCCTTCCACCTGCTTCTTTAGTGTGTGTTTCAGCAGGTGTGAGTGGCTTGTGGCTGACTGAAAGTAGAATGGCATACAAAGCCTTTCCCATTTGACACTCAATCTGCCACTTAAATCACCCTTATGCTATGAATTTGACTATTAACCAAAACATTCAGTGACAAACTGCCCCCAAAAATTTTTACACAAAGTTCTCCCAATAAAAAATAAAGAAGCTTAAATAGGATTTTAGTTCCACTGTATGCTATAAGAATTTTGGATAAATTCAGGTAATTTTGGAGGTTTTAAGATTATATTCTGGTATCCTATGTGGTATGTGCTTTCTATAATGAGCCTCCAAAAGATAGATTTTTATATTCCGTTATCAATTCATATCTGTGTAGCTATATGTGGTTGAATGAAAGTAGAACAGCATACAAAGCCTTTCTCATTTGACACTCAATCTGCCAACGTAAACATATATATGTGTATGCAAGTATATCTGTATACATGAATACACACTTGTGCATCTGTATAATATACATGTAGGTACTGAATTTCCATTGCTTGTTAGAATGTTCATCTTTCTTAGCTTAACAATCATTGTATTATGGTTTTTGTTAATAAAATACATTATACCCATATATGAATGCATTTATACTCTGAGAATTTTCGAGTAATTTGCATTAGAATTGGGCTTAGACTTTTAGTAACATCAGGATAAAATTATTTTCTCTTCTCAGAACATTTATTTTACCTTTTCATCTAAAACACTTAAGGGCCATTTGTAAAAAAAAAAAAAATCAGTGGATAAAAGGAAATGTACATTTATGACTTTTTATTTCCTTTAACATTCTTGAAGTAAAAATACTTTTTGTGTGTGGGCTTTTTATTTTAAAGCAAAGAAAAATAAAGAACAAAATCAATGGTATAAAATTTCAAAATAAGATTTAAGAAAGCAAGCAGCAAATAATATACCTATACACACATATAAGATAGTAAAGGCAGATGTGCTACTAATTGCTGTGGGCTCACTGAGAGGGAAGGCATCTGCCTGTACTGCGTGATCAGTTTTTCATGCCTTTATCTTGTATTATGAGTACTTTGACAATAACAATATGTAATGCATGAGATATTTTATAATCTTTTCTTTTTATTATTTTAGCTTATTAGTACCTGTGTACAGTACATAATGTTTACCTTCCTTGTGTGGAGTGGGCACATGGATGTAACATGCCACAATTCCTTTTTTATCCTTTATCCTTTCCCTCCCTCTCCTTCCCCTCCATCATTGATCTCCTTCTCCTCTAAGATAATCTAACTCCCCACTCCCTATTATCTATTTTTTATTTTTCTCTTTGTTTTTGCTCTGAGTTTCTCACATAAGAAAATCAATGTGACACTTAAACTCATGTGTCTGACTCATTTCACTTAACATTATGGTCAAGGTACATCTGTTTTCCTACTAATGACTCAAATCTATCCTTTGTGGCAGAAAAGATTCTCATCACTCCTCACAACATGCAAGATATAGAGTCAACCCAACTGTCTACCAACACTATAGGCAGGACACAGGCTTGCTTGTTAAAGAAAAGGTGCTTATATAGCCACAATGAATGCTGCTCAGCAGTTCAAAAGGATGGCGTCCTGCCATTGGCGCAACATGGATGGACTTGCGGACAATAATTGCAAGAGAAATAAACCAGGCGCAAGGGACAAAATCCACACAATTTCACGAAAATTTGTAATCTAAAAAATCCGAGCTTGAAGTGCTAGCTTTCTGGATGGTTTAAGCAGAAAGAACCAACTTCAAAACTCAAGTTCAAGCCCAGCCTAGGCAACTCAGTGACTCACTGAGACCCTATCTCAATATTTCAAAAGGGCTGGGGATGTAGCTTGGTGCAAACACCTTGGGCTCAATTGCCAGTACCACAAAAATAGATAGATGATAGATAGATAGATAGATAGATAGATAGATAGATAGATAGATAGATAGATAGACAGATAGCCAAGCTCACAGAAATTAGATAAAATAGTGATTACA
Organism: Octodon degus; assembly: GCF_000260255.1. NCBI lineage: Eukaryota > Metazoa > Chordata > Mammalia > Rodentia > Octodontidae > Octodon > Octodon degus. Next base: position 4,550,477 of record NW_004524720.1, on the reverse strand, counting down.
AGAGGCCTGAAGAAGAAGATAAATGAGGAAAGACTAATTAATGGGCGCAAAGAGGACACAGTGTTAACTATTATTGTACTGAAGGGTGATCATGATTTACATTATTGTATTGCATAATCAAAATAGCTTCAAGAATTTTGAATGCTCCATTACAAATAAATGGGTAATGTTTGACAGGATGGCCTAAATATCTGAAGCTGATCATCACACAATGTATACGTGCACCAAAACATCACATTGGACTTTGTAAATATATACTACTATCTGACAAGGAATTAGTAATATTTTTAAAATTTCAAATTTTAAATGTAGAAAGAATTTTCAAACATCACACATATGTGAAGTAGCTTATTTCATACATAAAGCATAAAGTAGCTTATTTTGTGTCAGAGTTTCAAGAATGCAAAAGCACTTCTAGTAAATGAATACTTTAAGCCAATTTAAATACATTTATAGAATATTTAGCAAAACACCTACATTTAAAGAAAGTCATTTCAGGACCGGTCAGATAGATCAGCGGGGGACTCAGGGAGATAACTCAGTAGAATAAGCTCTTGCTTGGCAAGTGTCCCGATACAACACACACACACACACACACACACACACACACACACACACACACACAAAAGATAGCTCAGTGGACTAAAGTGCCTGCTTAGGCAGAGCACAGAGGCAGCCAGGATTGGATCCCTGGCATGCTGGCCCCACCGCTGGGGTCGCTGAGACCATGACTGAGACTGGGCTTGGTGGCACGCCTGTAATCCCAGCTCTTGGGAAGCTGAACAGGAGAATCACTACGAGTCTGATCTACGTAGTGAGACCCTGTAGACTCTGTACTAAGTACAAAGATAATAATAATTAATAATAATAATAACAATAATAAAGTCATCTTATAAAACACCTGGAGTGAAAGGAGATTTTTGAGTGGCAAAAATATATATTATAAACTGAATAGTGATCATATCTTTTTAAGAAACTATTTATTCTGTATCTATCTGTATTCGGTATTGAAAATATCTTAATTTTTCTGTCAGGAAGATAGAAAATTTTAGCCATTGCTTAAGATCCTTCATCGATGCTCAGGATTAACCTTCTGAAATCCACAAGTGTAAGTTCTGGCTTTAGCTAATTCTAGCAATAAAACATTCAAATATTTTTCTGCCGAAAACACACACAAGGTTCCTGCAGAAGCTTCGATGAGATGTGGCTTCCAATCACTCAGACAACACTAATTCAGCAGTCCACCGACTTGTTTTCCCTTGGAAGGTGATGCCCTTCCATCTGGGAATTATCAAGATGAAATATTAGGAAAATGGTGCATAAATAATGACACTATTGCAGTTTAGAGATTTGGGTTCCTGGAGCAGATACGCAAATCACTTGTAGGAGATACAAAGTTAGGAGGAGGCAATACTTAACTTAATTTAGAATCATCTCAAAGTGGCTATTAACAGATAGCACTCTGTTCTTTGCATTGATAAGAGTAAAGCTGTTTTTAGTTTATAAAATGTAACCAAAAATGTAAATACTTCACTGCCTTCATTTAAAACCCATTAACAAAACAAAAAACTACAGTAAATATAAAAAGATAAAAAATAAACCTCTTAAAGGAAACTCTGAAAACACAAAAGCTATGCCTCACATCTACAAGATATTTACTGTTATATCGCTAATATATTTTACACATTATGTTGTAATTATATCAGAATGTGCAGAAACAATTAAATTAATTCTAATGTAAATTTAAACCAGCAAATGCTAATAAAATGTATTTATCAACTAGAAAGAAAAAAATGTAATCTAATATTTAAAAATAATCAGGCTGAC
>NW_004524720.1:4524492-4548099 GCF_000260255.1 Octodon degus | reverse complement strand
TAAATTAATTAATTTATAAATAAAGACTATAACATTTGGAAAAGTTTAGAAGCTTATAATTAAGAAAAAGCATCATAAACCACACACATATAAATACTTTAGTGTAGCACCAAAACTTGAAAGGCAGGACTTCAAGTGTTCCAGTGTTTTTCCTTGGGGTATGTAACTTCATCATGCATGTGAGCAAGTTAGTGAACAACTAGAAAACACACCTATTTAATAAAAAAAAATTATTAATGAAATTAAAAATTAAAAATCGATTGATAAGTGTGTAAAAGTTTTATGAAAAAAATCTTAAAGTAGAGTAATCCAGGACCGGGGAGATAACTCAGTAGAATAAGCACTTGCCTAGCAAGCACAAGGTCCTGAATTCAATCCTCGTACCGAAAAACAAAACAAACAAACAAACAAAAAATACTAGACTAATCCAGAACAATAAAAGAAAATACACCAATAAAACAGTGAAGGAGAGATAGGAAATCCCCTTACTGAAAGGGGAACTGAATTAACTTTCATTGAACACTAAAATAAGTGTTATCCATCTCGTGATATGCTGCATTTCTATTTATTTTGCTCGGCATTAGTTTAATACCTCCAACTAGAGTCCTTACATCTTTCTTTGGCTGTGTAGTTTTTAAAACATAATGTAAACTATATAATAAGAGAAAACATGACCAATATTTTCTCACTTTAATGGTCTCTGTGGGATCTGACCACCATCAAAAAGAGTCCTTGGTATCTGGTAGGTGTGAACGAAGGCACCTCATTTCAGCTTTTCCTGACTTCATCTCCTTCTTTTGGAATTTCTTCTAGATGTGTGTTAGAGGCTTTCCTCACTGACCTTTCTGTCTTTTCCATTTCTCTGTCTCATCTGTCTCTCTAAGTCCATCATAGCCTGAAATTGAACTCTCTGGTTAGGGTCATGTGTTTGCTTCTTTTTCTATATGATTTTCATTTCAGGAAGTTTTGGGGTTTTTTTTTAGACACATCTTTGCTTCATATTTTTTAGCTATTATTCTTTTTAAATAAATACCCCTGTTGTTTTTATATTTTATTCTTTTTTTAAAAATCCCTTTAGGGTTTGTAGACATATTCATTTTAAATCCAAATTTAGATTGGTACTTTATTTCCCTGTGGTACATTGACCTCCAGTGTTTCTCTACATAATCATTTTACTGTCTCTCTTAACGTCAGTCATACTTAAGGATAAACTTGAGTCATTTGCAGGAAAATAGATGCACCGTAAGAGCATAATGCTAAGTAAAATAGATCAGGCATGCACGGTTAAATATCACATAACTTCTCTTATATGAGAAACCCAAAATAGGAACAATTTGAAGAGCAAATTAAAATAGTGGTGACAAGAAGCAGGGAGGATAGAAGGGGATCTAGGAGGAGAAGAAGGAGAAAGAGTAAAAATACCAAGATATAACACGTACTATTCTCCATTATGAATGCAAGTTTATGTATTGAGAACATAAACTACTACTGTTGCTGCTGCTGCTGCTGCTATTGCCACTACTAGAACTAATAATAGTAATAAAGATTGGCCATGACTCAGGTCTGTGGGCAGCAAGCAAAACAACCCTCGAGTACCACTGTGTTTATAGAAGATTGTCTCTCCCATAGAACAGACAGAACTCTATTTGTTCCAGGAATCAAACTCAGGACTTCATGCTTGCCAGGCGGGTGCTGTGTCGCTGAGCTACATCCCTGGCCCTCAGACATAACTCTTAAGAACCAAGAACAAATGATGAAAAAGTTCCAAGAGCCAGGTATAGTGTTTGGGGAGGTAACAGAGAAAATGTTCACCAGAGAAAATGTTGAAACTTGCTTTCATATTTTATGATTCAAACTATAGTTACTTTTTTATTGTTCTTATATATGTGTCAAGCTTCTTGTATGACATATAATATAGAAAATTTCCAAAAGCAATATATATCTGGATGTTTTAAGCAATGAATAAAGGGTTTTTTTTTTCCTTGTAGCTGAAAGGCAATGATCCAAATCCCAATTATCTGAGGAAATCTGAAATGAGTATTACTGAGTACAGCCTCATGAGTTTGGTTTTTCTTATCTAATACATTGAATGTCCCTCCGTGCAGTTTTCTTACCTTTACCAGCCACCTTCTAATTAAATAAGCTGATAAAATTTCATCTAATGGCAGAACTTCCTTTGCTGGCTGGGACCGCTTTGTTCTACCGTCTATCACCTGCCCTGGCTTCTCTATTGTACGGACCTCTACAAAGGGATCTGCTGTAACTCAAGTACAAGCAGAAAGTCCTTTCATTGTTATAAATCAAATTGCTTTAACCTGTGACTGGGTTAAAGGTGGCCCCTGCTTTCTGATGACAGTGCTCCCTGCTGAAAATTGCTAAGCTGCTCTTTTTACTTCTTTCCTATTACCTTAACAGGGTTTTGAAGCCCTTACAAATCTAAAGCAATGACCACTTAGGCAGCCACAGTTTTCTGGTGTGATTTAATAAGCCAGATGTATTTAGTGGAACCACCTTTGCTTTGTATATAATGTCATTTTAATTGATGTGCACTTTCTCCTCTAGGTTCCAGGCATTAAATTACTTTATAATTTTTTATTGTAATTGGTAGAGCATTAATTTGATTTTTTTCACTCCTGAATTGTCATTCTCCATTCTAGTTTCCTAATGAAAACCAATAGGAAAATAAACCCTAAAACCACAATTCTGAAAATCCTACCATTTTAGAATATTATAGTCTTTTGGCTTTGACATTGAGTAAACCATGACTGGCTTCAAGGATGAAACCTTTTTTTTCACAACAAAAGTACAATGCAAAATACAAACTTAACTTAAAAAATCAATCTCTAAAAAAATTAATCTCTAATGAATACACAGCAGAGTAAGCATGCATTGTGGAATAGTATTCTTTATCATAAATGAGGCATATATAAAGTACTCAAAGCTCAGAAAGTACAGATTGAGGCATAGAACTATATTGAGTGTGCTGGATAATAATATCATTTAAAAATTGCATCTGTTATGAAACAAGTTATTTTATGATTAATCACTTTCATTATTGTAATTATAATTAATTATGATTTTAATTATATTATCATTGACAATTATAATTAATTAATCACACTTTAAATGAGCTTAATTAATTTATTCCTATAATTTTCTGGGACAAATAAACATCTTTGACAGCTGCTTTTAACAAATAGAACTAGAAGGAGGAAACACAGTTATTGATAATTACTTCCTGAAAAGTATGTTTACAAAGTTCTGAATTCTCTCATTTCAAAATAATCTTAAAACCATCTGCTTTTATTCTGGCCATGAGTATTGCCAAATTTTAATTGACAATGTTGTCTAGTCTTGAGAGAGATTCAAAATTTGCCCACTACAGAGATAGGTTTAGCAGAAAAGCCTTGAGGACTTCAACTTTCACCCTAGCACACATAGAAGTTAGAAAAGTGACCTTGAGACAGGATGAAGAAAGTGACATTCCTGAATCCCATGAAATTGAGCATGTATTTTAGTTATATGAATACTCTCATAAAAGACATTTATTGATTCAGATTTTTTAAATTTGATGATCTTTGCCTAAACAATTCCATACAGTCACTGACTACAATCCTAGGCTTCCCAGCATCTTGGTAAGAAAGCAGAAGAATTTAAAAAAGAAAAAAGAAAACAGAAGAACTATGACTATACACCATGTGTGGGAATGAATAGGAGCTCTGTTTAATTCTCATTGTTTTGAATTATGACTCACTGACATTCAAATGTATATGTATTTTGAGTTCATATGTAGAATTACACTAATGCCTTTTGTTTGAGAGTCAGGGAAAATAATGTTATATTAATTATACTAACATAGCTACTCACATTAAGCTGTCACTGTTCCACACATAATTTCTTGGCCAAATTGGACAGAAGTCTGTAAGCAGATGTAGTCATTCACAAAGAAATGAAACCTTTTGAGTTGTCAGGAACAAGGAACACATGTTCCATTCCATCTCTATTTCCTTCTTCACATGACGTTGTTTGATTGTCATTAGATTTACAGATCCTGTTAACCCTGCACAAAAATGAACTTTACATTCTAAGAAAAAAATGTCAGCAATTTTAGTTACCTATGACTTACATAAACTTTTCATCAACTATTACTTAGGTCATTTCAAAATTGAACTCAAGTTTTGAGATGGCATTTTTCAAATAGATGATTTTCTTGAGAGGAATCATTTTTCTCATTTGAGAGGATATTTTAGTTTTCATAATGTAAAGTGTGTGTGTGTGTGCTTTATTAAATTTAACATATGCATCTATATGCCTACGGTTTACATGTATTGTTGAAGGAAATTCAGTTTCTGAAAAAGGAATGGAGCTAGAATTCCTCTTGGCTATGTTCTAACCACTTTTTGATGCTTTGGGTTGGTTAAGTTTTGGCTGAGTGTTTGTTTTTCTTATAGTGAGGATTAAACCCAGGCCTTTACAATGAGCTACATCTCTAGCCTGTTCTTATTTTCCACTGATTAATTTTGAGATGGAGCAGCACCAAGTCACCAAGTTGCCCACGTTAGGCTCAAACTTGTGATCCTCCAGCCTCAGCTTCCCAGATGGATTACAGGCATGCACCACCACACCTGGCTTTGCTGTGGTCTACAGAGCACTGAGGCATGGCCAGTGCCAGGATGCCAGTCTTAAAAGCCTTATGTAACTTCTTTTCAGATTCTCGGGATGATAAGTTTCTTTCAAATTAAGATTTGTTTCAATAAGCCTCACTTTCTTACAATATCAACTTGATCATATATAATGTTCTATTTCTCTTATGCCTGCAAGAAATTTACTTTCATTCTACAAAATGGTTACATATCTCTTCAGTAGTTCTGGGTGTAAAAATAAAGCCAGAAAAGAAGCAAAGAAAGCAGTACAGGAGACAGGGATCCTAAGGAGAAATAACTGGGGAAGCCAGGGTAAAGGGTATTGCCAGAGACCACTACTCCTGTCCAACCTGTGGGAATTGCTGAGAGGGGAGTGAGCAGGGCACTGTTCTCTACAGTAATCTATCATCCCCAGCATTACAGTTCCACAAGCTTATATGCTAAGGAGTGTTAAGAAACACTGACCAGGATACATGGAGCAGATCAAAGTGTGCTGCTCCATACCAGCTATCTAAAACCATCTACTTACTGGCTTAGCATGGAATTCCTTAGTTTTGCTAAAACAAATACTAGTCACAAAATCAGGAAGGATGAATGATTTCTTCATTAAACACAGGGGGACTCCCAGGGAAGGGTCCGAGTCAAGAGGGTCACAGTGCCAGGTAGTGGAGACCAGGCTGAGTAACGAAGCAAGACCCCATCTCAAAAACAAAAACACATAAACCTGGATATGCACAGTGTTCATTACTTTATTCCATACATTTCACTTAATTCCTCTTAAAGACATATATTTTATACATATTCAACCAATACTGGTTTCACATTAATTTTGACATCTTCAGATTTCATTTGTAGTAATTCACTTTGAATTCTTAATATCATTCTGCCCTTTTGTGATGTTAAGTGACTCTGAAAAGCTTTTATTTGACTAGTACAAGACAGTGAGAATTTTCTGTTCAGTGCCAAGATCGTGACTTCAATTCAACTGAACAAATATTTTCTGAGATGGCAGTATATGATTTTCACTCCACATTGCTCTAAATTTTGAGGCTAGGATACAACGTAGTCCCTGCTTGCAAAGCAGACATGCAGAAGCACCAGTGTCTGTGCATCAAGATTAAGAATAGAATTTCATAGAGGATCACATTGCAGGCGAGGCAGTGGTTCATTTCACCAGGACTTATTGGGACTCAAAAGGGCTTTAAGAGAGGTTTAATGTTGAGTTCATTTCTCAACAAAGAACAGGAAATCACCTGGTACAGAAGAGAGAATTTTTGTGATGGAAAGTGCAGTATATGCAATGAAGCACATAGAGATTTTTGTTTTTAATTATTTTGAAGATAGTCAGGTTGTGAGGCAGGTGCCCATGGGCACCAAACAGAATAATGTTATCTTTGTCAGGGATTGAAAAAGAGAAGCAATGTTCTTTTCAAAGTGACTGTGCTTATACACTTGATGAGTGTTCCAGAACTTTCCAGAACTGGAAAGTAAAACAATAAGAGCCTTTATTTTTTCCAGATTCCTGGATAGCAAAAACACTTGATTTTTTTTTTAATCTCACGTACATTGTGGCTTTCAGGGTCTTCATAATACTACCAGAGAGTTTCCTGGTCATGTGCCAGTTAACCTTGGCCTCTTCTCACTCAAATAGTGGCTGACTTTTTCTTTCTGTGATGTTATAGTTAGGGTGTCCTCCACTTCCATGTCTTCTCACAGGAGGAAGACCCTATGCTCACTTTCAACCTGACAGTATATCATGGGTTCTCCTTCTCTAGATTTTTAACCACATTTTATCACGGTATTTAGTTCTGCCACACCCCTTCATCAATTCATGGGTGTTATCTTGCTCTTCCTAGTTTACTATGCTGAAGCACATCTCACTGTACTTCATTTTTGAAATAAAGTATCAATCTTCTGAAAAGGGACAGTAGAATGAGCCAGGGATAGTTAGTCTAGAGCACTGTGTTAATACAGAGGACTTCAGTACTCATTAAAAAAGATTTCAATCATCCTTCTCTAAACAATAGAACCTTTACAATCTGAGGTACAGGATCTCAGAGCAAATCCTGAGGGCATTTTATTGACTTCTCAGACCAAAAAGCTACAACTCTTGTTGCATAGGTCTTGCTTTACCTTGGTCTTAACCATCCAGTAGAAAAGTATGAAGACGAAATATAAGAAATAAAGCCATGCTGTTAAGTTGAGCTGTGGGGGACTCAGGTCAATAATTTCTGACATTGCCAGTTAAACAGAAGACCCAATGCTATTATGGGCTACTGGACTCTTTTAGAATATTTTTCTGAGTTTACACACCTATAATATTCAATAACGGAACTTAGAAAAAATGGGGTATACCGATGAAAGTCCATTTTGTATCTGTGTATTCAAAGAGGTTGAGATAGATATATAGTTGCATTCTCTTAATGAATAGAATGATTTGTTCTAATGGTGTTTGTAAATAGGATCACAAGTCCGCATCTTGTACAGCAATTAACCACTAAGGAGGATATATGCAGTGTATTATTTGTTGAAACTGTACTTCCGATTTGATTTGAAACTGTCTCATTGCTGTTTATCAATAAAAGTTTGAAAAAAAATAAACAATAGAACCTTTTATCATAGAAGTTATTTATGCTATCAATATATATCATTTTAACATGTTATATAATTTTCACAAGAATCAAAATCTTTCAAATCAATTGAAATATAATCTTAAAATCAACCACTTATATGTTAACTATATAATCTTTATAAATATTTTAATACATTTATTGGGATTCCTAGGTTATTCACTCAGGAAAAGAATTCTAAGAGTGAATATAGTCACCCTTAGACTATATCATATCCCAGTAGACATTTTACTCAACAATAAGCAAAGTTTTTATGTTTCAGAGACAACACTGGACCACTGACTGAGAAAAAGAATAATCATTTTGAACAGGCTAAGTTACTAAATTTTCAATTATCTGGCCTTTTAAGATGTTTTTAGACTTGCAATTAAGGATAATTATTTAACATGTGTGCATCTATATTTTCAATTTTTACCATTTTGATTAGGTTTTCTGTGGACTTCAATTACTTATTAGAAAGTTGGACTTCCATCTATTTGTTCATGTGTATTTAGGGATCAGATAAGACAGTTCCATACAAATTCACAAATTCACAAGGCATCCTGTTCTGTTAAATCAGTCTTCCTGAAATTTCACCTAAACAATTGATCATGTGATAACCCTAAAGAGAATGAAAGACCACATGGATTTTTTTCCTTCCCTATTTTAATAAAAGAACACTTTGTGTTGTATATGCACAGAGTACATTTTTGTGTACACAATTCTTAGATGTGGCCTCCAATGACACTATAAACCATAAAGGAAAAAATAAGGTGAAAAGAAATTTTCCTTTTGACCATGTCTTGTAATGCATGTGTGTGTATGTGCATGTGCATACCTGCTCTTAGCAGAAAGGAAGAGCCTATTATTTTTTCTTTCTCTCTTATCTTTTTAACTTAATAAAATGCCTTTTACTTTATGCTTATTTTATGCTCACTTATTTTGCTTTTCATCATAACATGAAATCCCAAAGGCAGCGAGAACATTAGAAAGTGTAGCAGAGTGATTAATAGATAGAGCTCTATAATTAGTGCAAACCCTCTCCCCCCCCCACTTTCTAGTTATATGAACTTAGGCAAATTACACAAATTATATGGATCAATTTTCCTTCTTTAAAATGGGGAAAATAATGGTATTGATCTCTGGGATAAGATTACACTAGAAGTAAATTAATATGTGTAACAAACACAAAACAATACTTAAGAATAGTAAGTTTCTTCTCTCTCCTCTCATTATGTACATACATATGCACACATACTTCTAAAATATCTTCAGCTTGGGGAGATAGCTCAATAGAATAAGCACCTGCCTGGCAATTTCAGGGCCCTGAGTTCAATCTCCAGTACTGCAAAAAAAAAAAAAAAAAATAGAATAAAATATCTTCAGCTCTATGAAAAACTCACCTGTTTTGATGTTAAAAACAATTAGCATTCTATCGTAGGGCATTAGTGTAATCATTGGCACATATATACTCTGTACAATTTGCAAAACTCTTTGCATATGTCATGTTGTATTCTAGGACTTTCAAGAAATAGTATGATGATTAACTTTTATTCTTCATGATTATCACATAATTATTCTGATGACTATATTTTGATTCCCATCTATATTGCTAAATCTAGAATTCTTCAAATTATCATCTATCCTAGTAGTAACCATTACAGTAACATTTTTATTGATTTTAACAGTTTAATATGTTGGCTTAAAATAATAAATGTATAAACATTTCATACAAAACACTGAACATCCCCATATATTGTTAGTTGTTTCAATGATAAAATGTAGAATAAAATGCTAGACTAAATGACATATGGTATGGCCCACATTGTAGACCTTTGAAATTAAGAAAAGACCTAAAAGAAATGAATTCCAGGTAGAAGCAAACCTTTCTGGAGGAACTGAGAATGTTGCTAAATCTGAGTCTGTGTTGGGAAAAAAAGGACTTTTTGGGTGTATTGATAAAGATCGCTTATGGGCTTTGAATTTTGCTATCTCTATAAGCAGTGACTTCTCTTGACCCATTTCTACCTTCTCCATAAAGGAGAGAAATGACATTAACAACATATATTTTTATAGACCATTTACATCTATAACATGCATTTTGTATGTAAATATATATTATTTACATAACATTTGTAATTATTTATGTATATTGATTTTTCAACGCTATTGACATTAATACATAACAAAAAGGTTTTATAAAATTATAATGTTGTGGGGCCGGGGAGATAGCTCAGTGGAATAAGTGCTTCCCTGGCAAGTGCAAGGGCCTGAGTTCAATCCCTGGTTCCTCAAAAAAAAAAAAAAAATTACAATGTTGCAAGATTCATACCTCATTCATAAACCTGCAAATTGCTATTCAAGTTACATTTTAATAAATTAACAATTTATTATTTAATCTCCTGAGGACCAAGAGGAAGCATACTCCAAAACTTTAGATCTAAAGACCATTAGAGAAAATAAAGTAAAATTAAAGATTTATTCACTCAAAAGGAAACACAAAAAGATACACAAAAAAATCAGATGGAACAAACAATAAGACAACAGGCTAATTCCTGCCAAATCAATGGCTATTTTAAATGTAAATAGATTAAATTCTCCAAGTAAAATAAGTAATTTTCGGATTAAACTTAAAAAACAAAAGTACAAATTTTTGTTGTTTATAAAAGACTCAGAGCTTCAGTGGTGCAATCCATTAGCAGTAGGTACTTATACAAAAGGCTCACTTAATAACAAAGCCATGGACTAAAGGTTAAATAGTAAAAATACTGTGCAAGACACAAGAAAATTGGTTATAACAGAAATGCAAAATAAACCATAAAGAGACATGAATACCTACCCATTGGGGTAGCTACAGTGAAAACAGATGTATCAAAGCAAATCAGGTAAAGGAGGAGGCAAAAGTGAAACTCTCCTACACCCGTGTTGGGCAGAAAAAAATGCTAGTGTGAGAATCAGAACGAACAAATCAGATCTCAAAGGTACAACAGATACTGTGAAAGGGAAACAATCTGTTCAAAGGGGGGAAAAGCTGGGATAAGAGAATGGAAGAAGGAAGGAAGGGAAGAAGGAGGGGAGGAACAGAGGGAGGGAAGGAGGAAGGGAGGGAGGAAGGAAGCAAGAAACGGAAGAAGGGGAGGGAGGGAGGGAAGGAGGGACGGAGGGATGGAGGGAGGAGGGAGGAAGACAGAGAAAGACAGAGAGAGAAATTTATGTATGTATACAGGATAGCTTGTATAATCGTACTGCTCATTTCTGTATAATCATACTAAAAGAAGCAGTTAATGCTTAGATTTTTTATTCTCCTTTTCAGTTTCTTGTAACTTCTTTTTTATTTAACAATTTTACATGCTTATATCTGGTAATCTAAACTAATTTGAAGACAACATTATGCAATACAACAACTATTGTTGAATTCTACTATTTTGGTAAGTGAAATTCTGTATCATTTCTAATGCTTTAGGATATATATATATATATATATATATATATATATATATATATTTTACATATATATTCTTCCCCCAAGATGTCTTCATTAGATATTGCACAGCAACTTATTTATAATATCCCATACAGGTATGGGGGTGCCTCATGTGCATCAACAGGGGATGATAAACAAGATGTTGCATTCTATAAAGATAAACACTACACAGTAATATAAGAAAGAAACTTTTATTACACAGACCAACATATTTAAGTTCTATACAGTATGTTAGAAAACAGCAAGGCATAAAGTAATGAATACTACATAATTCATATATGAATGAATGTCAAAAATGGGCAAAACTAGTGTATGATAAGGGAAATTGGATTAACAGCTGTAGGGAGAGTTTAAGAGGGAATTTTCTGCATGAGAGTTATAAGCATGGTCACATAGACACATATACAGAGAATTAAAAATTAGTTAAGCCATATGCTTAAGAGTTGTTGGGGCTGGAGAGATGGCTCAGTGGTCTAAAGCACCTATTTGGAATAAGCTTGGAAAAGCACAGAGACCACGGTTCGATACCCCAGCACCACATGCCAGCCAGCCACACCCCCTGGTGGGCTGAGCTGGCCACACACACACACACACACACACACACACACACACACACACACACTAAATAAATGTTAAAAAAAAAAAAAAAGAGTTGTGGCTGCAGAGATAGCTCAGTGGTCCAAGTGCCAGCTTCTGCAAGTACAAGGACTCGGGTTCAATCCCTGGTACCACATGCTTTGCTGGCCCCACCCACCCTGGGCACACTGAGCTGGCCACCAAGACCAGATGTGGCGGTGCACACCTGTAATCCCAGCACTGGGGAAGCTGAAACAGGAAGATCACTTAAGTGAGACTCTGTACCCAATACATAAAATTAAAAAAGAAAAAAGTTGTATATTTTACTGTATGAATCATGTTTTCAATAGAATTCTGAAAGAAAAATGTTTTCCAAAGAGCAACTCAAGTATGAAATTCCATGTTGTGAAGCTCTGTGTCTTCATTTCCTGTGTCTGCAAGGCAGATCACCACTCTCCCACAGTCCTGGCTCAAAACCTAAATGCTTTTAAAATTTTGTTTTATTTCCTTATATCTCACTTTAATTTGCCCCTTAGTACCATCAATTTTGTGTCCATAATTATGGCTTATCACATTGTATTTTTCTCTTAGATGACTAATTTTCTAGCTTAGGTTTAGTTTAGTTTTAAAAATATTTCTAAATTGACCGCCATAGTCTTTATCTCTTCTGCCTGACTACGTTAAACTTTCTGCTATGATTAATTTTTTCTAATGCATAAATATCTGGCTGTTACTTTCCCAATCAAAAACTTTTAAGTTATCTTCTTGTGGAGAAAGTAAAATACAGTGCTTGGCATAAAGTCGCTAAAATTCTCACTCTACACCCTTTCTCCTCTAAACCAGTGCTGTCCTCCATTTTCATCAACATCCGTTGTTGGTGTGAAAGTCATCGCTTTTTATTAATTTAACCAACTTTCTACTTACCATGCATGTACTTAGATCTTCAAACATTTTCCTTTACAAATGTCCTTGCTTTGATGGACTTTGTTTCTAAAATAAATGAATTTCCTTCTTAGAAGTCACATTTTTCAAAATGAAAACAATGGAAATACTTATGAAATTCTCATACTAGTTTTGCTAACACTCTTGTAGCAAATGCTGATCACTTAAAATAGAACTTCAAGTATAAAAAGAAAACAATTCTCATGTGAGTCACAAGGAGAAATCTCAAATAGTCGTTAAGACTGAGTCAGAGGAAATTATATTCAATGTACCTTCTAAACCTTGAAGATTATTAATTTATCATGGGTTTAGAATAAAATGATCACATTCACAGATGTTTTCTTTTATTTCTTCTCCTGTTTATCTTATTCGTATCATTCTAGACCATCAAAACCACAAGAGAAGGGAGAAAAGTGGTACATTGAAATCTAGCATTTTCTTGCAATAATTCCTCATAGTGAATTTTAATTCATTTTCTTTCAATAGTCCATTCTTTAATCAGCAGGACAGACCTAAATCATGTTAACTTTTCTTTTAGTTCACATAAAGACGGATGTAATCAACAATTTCTCTAAATTATCTTTTAACCATTCCTTGACTGAATTTTAGAATAAATCTTGAAGTTATTTTTAAAAATTTTGGTCATGTCTAATTTCTTTTAAACTGTAGTCAGAGGTGGCTAAGAAAATACCTGAGAAAACAAAACAACCTGCAAGAGAAAATGTTAATCACTACTTTTATTGTAAAATAAGTTTAAATTTAAGGACTTAAAATTTAAATTCAAAGTGTGTGAGAAAAATATAAATTCATTTTATTATCTGAGGAAATCTACAGGTCCTCCTTTGTAGGTTTATTTATTTATTTGTTCTTATGTATTAGTACAGGGTCTACAGGGTCTCACTACACATCTAGGACTCCTAGAGATCCCCCTGTTTTCAGCCTCCCAAGTGCTGGGATTATAGATGCGTGTCACCATGCCCAGTCTCAAGAGCCCTCATACTCGCCTCAGCGGTAGGGCCAGCCCAGCATGCTGGGGATCGAACCTCAGTCCCTGTGCCTACCTAAGCAGGGGCTTTAGTCTGCTGCTGAGCCATCTGTTCAGACTTTCAGATGTAGTTTTGTTTGAAGCCATTACTTAATTCTATTCAAATATTAAAAGATGATACTAATGTAAGCAAATGGTGTTCATTGCTTAGGCTATATAAGATCTGTGATACAATTTAAGGAAGTTTAATCTGTGCATTAGTCATACACATAATATTATAGTTTAAATAAATGGGCTATTAATGGTCTTTCTGTTCAGCTGCCAGGTATTATTTCTATTTTCATTTAATTTACTCCAAATCTCATAAATCCTTATCACATTTGGAGCCAGAGTCTGGATTAAATAGGAAAGGAATGAAAATTAATATATATCTCTTGGTTTCAATACTGAGTGTCTAACAGAATGAGCTTAAATTACTATTGCAAAATTGCTAACAAAGAATATAATAGATTTTATGTGAACAAATGTCTTACAGTATTTTAGGCATCTAGGCAACACTGATTCTATCTCCAATGCTACTCACAGTAGTATACTATCGATTAACTTTTCTAGAGACACAAACTATTCCCCTAACCATAAGTCTGACTTTTATGACTTCTTGTGGTTTGGGGTTTTTTGTAAGGTTAACAATATAGTACAGGACATGTTTTATAATATTTTATAATGAGTCACCCTAAGAATCATATACATGAATTACAGAAAACCTATCCATACACTAAACACTAAAGAATCCAGCTGAGGGCCTAGAGCTCATAACAATGCCTCCCACAGTCCAGCTGGAGGCCTAGAGTACACAACAGTCTCATGAAGGCCCACCTCATGGATCTGTGCTGGAAAGGCCCAAATGTTAGAGATGGAAGCTGGGAAGTCTACGCTGTGGGATGCAGGATCTGCGCTAGCAGGCTGAGGGATCTGAACTGGAGCTAGCAAGGTAAGCACCAGAGCTCCCCCAAAAGTACCACAGCCATCCTCAGCAACGATGAGGTCCTGAGCTCCTCCAGTGATGAGGAAAGCCAAGTTCCCATCAGGAAAGCCAATGTGACAAGCTTCTCCATGAGGCTGAGCAGTGTTCCATGTTCCCTTCCAGGGCCAGGAAGTGGTGCTCAAGCTGAGGACCCAAGCTTCTCCAAAGTTCATCGGGAAAGCCAGCATGACAAGATCCTCAAGCAGAACAGCCCAAGAGAACTATCAGCTTTCAACAGCTTCAACAGCTTCTCCAAACAGCATCCCTGATAGCATCCCAGTAACCTCTCCTGTTCTGCATTTATGCTCCTGGCATCCATCCTCAGGTGGGCCTCTCCCACCCAGCACCACGCTAATTTAATTCAGCTGGGTGTCGTAAATTGACCACCAGTTAGAAATCCAGTACATAACTGACTCCAAAAGTAACTCAGTATCATCTGATACCTACACAGTTGGTCATTTAACCCTTTCATTACCCTTCATAGTAAGCTTACTGTGTCCCTCGTGCTAGTATTTCTGTTCTTTGAACATCTTTTTTCCTCAGAATATTGTACTAACAAGTGGAAAACACATTCTTACAGTATAACTTGATTCATGCTTAGACCTATTTTGGGTCTGGATATGTTATCAATTGTTGACCCCTCCTGCAGGAATGAATATCACTCTACTGGTCATGATGCTGGCTGTTATGGGAACACCAAGCTATTACAGCTGGCAACTGCAAGAGTGTCCACAGTAAGCCTTTTCCTTGAGAGGAAAGACTACCTGGCATTTGCCCTGCTCACACAAATGTGTCTTAGATATCATCACAATTCATCAAAATTCCTCAGAATGATCTGGAGCCACTGTTGTACACACTGTTCACAGAGTGCTTTGAAGCTCTTCTCATGACCTGAACCCTTTAAATCACTTCATGAAACCCCACTGCAAATGCCACCCTGCCACACAAAGACAACTGAGCCTGTCATGATGCACCTGCATAGCTTTATGTGTCCTTCAGGTTCCCCAGCTTATCAATCGTAGGACAAATGGAAAGTCTCTCTAGAAAACCTCAGGATAAGAAAAGGGGCTTTGTTGAGGGTGGAGGGAAGAAAAGTAGAAATATATTCTCTGTCAGGAAGAATATATTGCTGCAACTTGTTTTTAATATCCTTAAACTGTCACAACCAACTAATTGGTAATAGTTGTATGACCCTAAAGTTCCTTTGTAATGTTAATAATGGCATGAATTCTCTGTACACAAGAATGGAATAAGTTTGAAAATAACAGAGTTTAAAATTTGGAGTATAATTTTCCAAAAACTTAACAATAAAACTATCACCAAATATTAAATGTCAAAATGTATTTCATTTACTCCTGAGGAAGCCAGTGCAATAGGAAAGCAGTTTTCAAACATGTAAGAAAAAAATAATAGTTTTTTTCAAAAATATGCATGCTAGAATGAGATAATTAATTATATTAGAATCAAAATTGTTACTGTCTGTCAACACATGGTGCTGGGAAAACCGAATACCCCCTGCCAAGGTATGAAAATGGACCCTCATCTTCCACAGTATATAAAAATGACCACAAAATTATCAAAAACCTAATTATAAGAGTTAGTTATTTTAAACTCATGAAAGAAAACATGGAGAAAATCTTCATGACATTGAGTTTTCCAGCAGTCTTTTGAATATGACAACCGAGGCATAGGAAATAAAGAAAAAACAAATAAATTTGACTTCACCACAATTAAATTTTGTGTGTAAAAAATGTCAAGATCAGAGAGTAGAAAAACAAAAAATCTAAAGAATGAGAGAAAAATACTTATATATCAAATATCTAATAAGGGATTTATATCCAGAATATTAAGAACTCCTACAGCTCAACAAAAAATCCTGAATTTTAATCCTCAAAAGCATATGTCTCTGAAGAAGATATATAATTGGCCAACAAGTATATGAAAAGACCTTCAAATTTCTATCCATTAAAAAATGCAAATCAATTCAATTCCCAATACAAAAAAAAATGAAAATTGAAACGATGATGAAAAACTTTAAAAGTCATTAGAATTATTATTATGTGTTCAAAAAAACATAAAATAAGTGCTGGTGAGGATTTACAGTACATTTGAACCCTTGTATCCTGCTAGTAGAAATACAAAATAGTGTAGCTACTCTAGAAAACAGGTTGATTCTCCGTGATTTTTTTTTTTCATATTTTTAAGGAAGTGTCTACAGGGTGTTCAACATCTCACTACTACATCACACTCATAGTGATCCACCTGTTTACAGCCTCCCAAGAGCTGGAATTACAGGTGCCCTCCAACAGACCCAGTCTCAAATCCATCTCAGCAAGCCCGGGGGGGCGGGGCCAGTAGGGCAGGCCCAGGAATCCTACTCCCGGCCCCTGAGCCTGCTTGTAGGCACTTTAATTCACTTTAATTAATTTAGCCAACCCCTCGGTGATTAATTAAATATAGCCATATAATCCAGCTCCTCCATGCCTACATATGACCAAAAAACTTGAAGCTGATCAAACACTTGACACCAATGTTCATCATAGAGGGCTGGGGAGATAGCTCAGTTGCTTAAGAACCTACCTGGCAAGTGCAAGGTCCTGAGTTTGATCCCCAGTACCACAAAAAAAAAAAGTTAATCATAGCAATGTTCACAATAGCCAAAATTAATAACACATATATCCACCGACAAAAAAAAAAAAAGGATAAACAAAATGTGCTACAACCTTACAAAAGTTCTTTATTAAGTGCTAAAACAAGTGAGATATAAACGCATGGATACAACATGGATGTGGTCATTAGTACAAATAAGTCAACAGCATTGGATGAAGAAATGGCTAGTGAGACTGGGAGTGATGCTGTGAGCCTATAATCCCAGTGCTTGGGAGGCTGAGAACAGGAGGATCACTAGGAGTCCTATCTGTGGTGTGAGACCCTGTAGATCCTGCACTAAATACATTTAAAAAAGAAAAGAAAAAAATGGCTAGTGGAGAGGGAGAGCATGCTTCTAGATATGTCTGCATGGGCCATGGATAGGTGGCCTGGGATATGGTATTTGGCCCCTCAGGGGATGGTGCTCCTCTCCTTCAGGCTGCCATGCACTGAAAAGCATTGATTTACGGGGCTCTGCTATGATATCCCTGCCTTGGGAAGAGCTGCGCTGGACTGGATCCCCTGGCCAGCGAGCCCACTTACATTGCTTTAAACTGTGTTTAGGGTATTGTGTCTCAAAAAACAGGAAGGCCAACTGAAACAATAGCTAAAGGTTTTTGGAAGCAAGCCAGGTACTTTTTAAAAAGATAATTATTATATGAAGAGAAGTATTTAAAAGGCAAAATTATAGAGACAGAAAGAAGAATAAAGGTTATTACAGACATAAGTGAGGAATTTATCCTTTCAGGACAAGGGACAAGTTGAGAAGACAAAGTGATTTGGAAATAGACAGTGATGATTGCTGTGCAATTTGTGACTGTATTTAACATCCTTTAGCTATAGCCTTTTACATGGCAAATTATGTTGTGTATTTTTACAATTCTAACAAAAACAGCGCAAACCAAGAAATATGCCTGCCCAATTGCTTTGTGTTGAATATAAATTAAAATGTTATTGGATGAAAAGATAATTATGCATTTGCATAATGACAGGTAGTAGGTGTAGACAAAGGCAGCTTTTCTGTTGCTCTCTAAATATTTATCAGTTGTGACCAAAACCTGATTAATGCCCCTCAGGGCAAGAGAACCATGCTGCCAGGAACTGTCTTTCTACTAGAAAGGAGCCTCCAACTTCACATGCAATGGCAGAATTTAGCGTTGATTCAAGTGCCACACAGCCAAGGCAAAAGAGAAATGAATAATCCTTAGGTTGGCCTGTTAGAGGACACCTTTTAGTAATGCTGTATCTCATTTACTCTTTTCTCATTGCTGGGACAAATACCCAGCACCCAAAATGAAGGAAGGAAAGGTTTATTTAGCTCACAGTTACTGGAGGTTTCAGTCTCTACTTAGCTGCCTCCAACACAGAGTGGCACAGGGCAGACAGCAACTTTTCAAGGCAGTGGCAAAGAGCAGAGAGCCCAACAGAGGAGTAGCAGCAGCTCAAGCAGCTAACTTCTCTTTCCTCCTTACATTGAAATGCAAGTTACCTGCCCCAGCGCAGGTGCAGCATCCATACCCACAATAATCAATCTCAAACTCCAGAAGCTACCCCAGCCTCATGACTGCAAGAGGCTTTGGGGTGACAACTAGACACAA
Source organism: Octodon degus (assembly GCF_000260255.1). Lineage (NCBI taxonomy): Eukaryota > Metazoa > Chordata > Mammalia > Rodentia > Octodontidae > Octodon > Octodon degus. Next base: position 4,529,589 of record NW_004524720.1, on the reverse strand, counting down.
ACCATAACCCTATGTCATATTGAAAAAAACATGTCTTATGCCACACATTTAAGATAATTTTTCTCAGCAGTTCCCTATGACAAAATTGCCCTGGTTAATACAAATTCATAATGAAGCACCCTTACCAGTTTTGTAATTTTGATTGCCAAGGATTTCTAGATTGTTACTTTATCAAAGCAGAAAATTTGACCCTAATTATTTATGTAACTGTAGAAAAAGAAATTAAATACGCGAAGTCTTTGCCCTTCCTCCTTCACAAATCCTCTTAAATTTCTGACTTTGGAAAGAATGTCCTTATCAGTTGTGAGAACTAAAACATAGGGTAGATATTAGCACTTTTCTAGGAAGACATGCTAGATGTTGACTCAACTTCAACATTTAAAGTACAATTTTGTTTCTTGATGATGGAATTTTTCATCCCTAATAGAAGAGATATATAGTCTTGGATATGTAATTCAAACTTCAGAACAAAGGACAGATTTTTAATGAAACCATGAAAATATATGTTACACCATAAAGTAAAGAAATTCAGTAAAACTACACTGCCCTGAAATTTCCAAAAACAAAGAAAATCAATTACCATTTAGATGCTATATTGCAGTTACAAAAGCATATTTTTTCTAAATTGAGAATTGTAGGTTACAAATAAGAAGGAAAAAGTCTTATCTATCCACCCAAACATAGAACATTTAAAAAAGATTGCCATACCAAATAATTATTGTCTGCAGTTAAGTTTCTGTAATGGATTCTTGTAAGCCTGTGTTAGTAATACTTGTTTTACTGGATTATGATTTAACCCTGTGACTTAATAACACCATCTGCCTCTGAAAGGAAAGAAAAACCATGAAACAATAATATTTACAAGTAAGTAGTAAGTCTGTTGTGTGGCTCAGTGCTGGAGTGCTTCGCTAGTATGCAGAAGAACTGCATATAGTGCCCAGCACTGCAAAACACCAAGTTACTGGTGCAGTCAGTGCTTTATCACAGAACACTTACATAAGTCTCAGAAAAAAGTGAAAAGCATAGTGAGAAGAACCAATGACTGTGTTTATTGTAGTAACCAAAAATATCAGATGGAGAAGAATAAAATTCTATATAAGGTATACTCTTTAAATATTTTATGAAGACTTGATCAGTATTCTATCTGGTGGCATGAAAATTTTGAGTTTCTGAATCCGACTCCTGGTTTATTGGGCAGCGTATGCATTCCCTAACCTGTTCATATTGATAATACATTCTCCAGGTTAGAGCAAGCAGGGAGTCTGAGCAGCGCAGACGTGACAGCTCTGCTCACGCAGCTCACCCCGATACACAGCAATGATGCAGCTGTGCAGAGAAAGCCAAAGCAAACCTAGTTTCTTTCAGCATCACTCATTCTACAAACATCTTTATGATTTCACAAGAGGTCCTTTATGAAATCTAAAGGATGCTGTTCTCCTAAAACAAGTCACAATATGTTTATTTTTCTGTATGTAGGATATAATTTTGGGTGAGCAAAACCCAAAAGTGTTACAAAGGAGGTGTAGTCATTTCACTAAGATAGAAATGCAGATTTTGAGACTCAGTGGTGGCAACTTGCTATGTAATCAAGAAATAACACAGTATTCTAAAATAAACTTGGAAGAACAGCCAATCATGGTAAGGAAATATTCCCTTCAAAGTGAATAAGTGATGCTGTATTAAACATATTTTTTTCTTATTGTTCCTTCCAGTTCTACTGAAGTGCAGCTGACAAAAATTGGATATATTTAAGGTGTACAACATACTGTCTTGATAGGTACATAATGAAAGGGTCACCAGAATCAATTGACACATCAAGCAACTTGAATGGTTACATTTTGTATATGTGTGGGATTATACAATAATCAAGAATGACGCTCAACAAATTTCAAGTACATAATAGATTATTAACTACGCCAGAGTACTGTACAATAGATTTCTATAACTTATCAATTTCATAACTAAAAGTTTATATTCTTTGACTAACCTCTTTCATTTCCCCTAATTTTCTATCACAAGTAGAAATCCCTTCTATTCTGCTTTTACAAGTCTAACGTTTTTAGACTCCATAGATCAGTGATACAGGGGAGTGTACTTGTCTTTTTCTGTTTCTATTTTTTTATTTACCATGATGTCGTCTGTCACAAGATTTTTCAGCCCATGACATCCAGGAAACATTGCAGGGGGAGAGGGAGAGAGGCCAGGGTTGCATGACACTCAGAAGTGTTCTTTATGTGTGTTTCAGGCCAATCAAGTTGACAATCAAAGTAAGCCATCACAAATGTCTTTTGCATAATGTATGTATTCTTTTCTCTAAAATCATACTTTTTATTTTTTATTTTTATTTTATTTTATTTCACTTTTATTTTTTCCATCATTTTATTGAGAGACAAATAGCAATGAGACAGTTTCAAATCAAATTGGTAGCACAGTTTCAATAATTGACACATTGCATACTGTCTTCCTAGTGGTTATTTGCTGTGCAAGAAGCAGACATGATTTCCTATTTACAAACACTATTACAACAAATAATATGAAGCCAGAAAAGTTTTATGAAGCCAGAAAAGTTTGATACCAGTGACTCAAGAGTGTATTTCAAGAGTATAAGTGAATCTTACTCATTAATAAAAATTATACTTTTTAGATTTTTAACTTTTAGCTCTTTAAATTCTAGGGAATTCAAAGTTCAGAAATTTTTATCTTTTCGGATTTCATCACACTTCTGAAACAATAATTGGACCTGGAAGACATTAATATTTTTAAGACAGGGTCTCACTATCAGTTCAGGCTGCCCTTGAACTCACTTTGTAGCCAGGTTAGTCTTGAACTCTCAATGATCCTCCTGCCTCAGCCTCCTGAGTGCTGAGATTACAGGTGTGTGTTGCCATGCCCACCTGGAACTTTAACATTTTTGAGACCAACAAAAAATAAAAAGAGGCATTTAGAATACATGATATGCCCTGAAAGCCCCTGTGAAAGGAACACTTATCGAAATGACTGCCTGCATGAAGGAAAGGATAGCTAGCTTTACTAATCAAGGAGCTAGAAAAAGTACACACTAAAACCTAAGCTTGTAAAAGAAAGGGAGTTCATTGCTGAGTTATGCACCTATCATTCCCGCTGAGGCAAGCCGGCATGAACCCGGAGCCTCCACATCTGTGGGGAGTGACAGGGAAGAGTGTGGGTCATCTAGGTGCCAGTGGTGCAGCTGCGGGGCTGCCCACAGAGCAGGCATCCTGGCAGCTCTTTGGGCCTCCTCATGCAGAGCGTAGGGAGTGAGCCAGCTCCACTGCCCCTTCCCAGCTTCCAGCCTCTTCCCAGTCACTCAGCTGTGCTCCACACAGTATTCCCAGTGGGACAAAGAACAACTACCCCTCTATGGCATGTTCTTTGTGGCTGGCACTGCTGGGAACATGGTTTTTCCACTTTGTACCATGGAAGAAATCATGTGCCAAGGACGCCCGTCATGGAACTGAGCTGTGCTGCCCTGAGAAAGGGCGCAGTGGGTAAGGTGAAGCTGTTCTTGCTCGTGCAGTGCATCTATTCTATTTTTCACCACATTGGATTCTTGAAATTCATGTGCTGGGCTCCTGCAGCACTGCAGTGGTGCTCTTGCCTGAAACTAGTAATCCAAATCAATGCTTCTGCTGAGAAAAACAGTCGAAAACTTCTTTTCTTCCATCTCGCTGATATCATCACTTCTTAGTAAAATACTTACCTGCCAATAAGAGCATTCTTAAATAGTAAGTAAAGATTTTTATTACTCCTATACTGGAGTGTCTATTACCATATCAATTTGTCACCTTAAAAGAAAATTCAAATTCCAATCTTGTTTTAGTATAATATTTGATAATAAGGATAAAGATATCAAATCAAAGCCTTTTTAGCCACACATTAGTACCTTTGGTATTCTTTTTCAGAATGATCCCTTACAGATATTACAACCCAAGGAAACTGAACATAATTTCTTCAAATGCTCTATAACATTTCACGGAAAGTTTTCCCTTCATTGTCTTTGCATATTGTGAAACAACGAGAACCTTTAGGAAAAAAAGCCATACCCTATTTCTCATTTCTTGTAAATATTTTCCTCTAATTGAAATTAGCTTATAAATCATAGTTGTCATCAAAATAAATAATCTGTCCTTCACAGAGAGAACAGAAAGGTATACTCTGGGAATACTCTGTCACTTATAGACCAGGTCAACGAATAATAAAAACCAACAGGATGAGAAAAATATCATATACCACACCAGGTGACATTTATTCAAGGTGTTCATGGCTGACTCTATATCCAAAAACGAGCAGGTAAAGAAGAAAGCACACGAGCCTACCGATATTTCAAGAAATATTGAACCATTTGACAAAATCTAGTACTTATTTATGATTTTAAAACTCTTATCACTAGGAATAAAGGGGACCTCCTCAACTTGTTAAAGAAATCTATTTTAAATATCTACAACTACCATGATACTTAGTGGCTTAAAAAAATAACCTAGATGCTCTCCTGCAAAGATCAGAAAACAGGAAAAGGTAACTCCTATGTCCCCTCCAATTCAACATCTTACTAAAATTCTTGGCTAATATAAATAAGACAGGGAAAGGAAATAAATGGCATATAAAAGCAAAAAAAAAAAAGAAAGAAAAATTGTTTTTGCTTACAGATGTCATTATCTTTAGAGAAAATTCCAAAGCATCTGCAAATGAATACTCAGAACTAACAAGTGATGATAGCAAAGTTGCAAAAATAAAGGTTAAAGGAGGCCAGCCCAATAGCTTAGCAGACTAAAGTGCCTGCTTAGGCAGAGCTCAGCAGCCAGTGTTTGATCCCTGGTGTGGCAGGCTGGCCCCGCCCCCAGGGCTTGCTGAGACAGCGATTGAGACCTGGTGTGGTGGTGCGCCTGTAATCCAAGTGCTTGGGAGGCTGAACACAGGCAGATCATGACAAGTCCAATCTACATGGTGAGACCCTGTAGACCCTATAGACCCTGTCCTAAATACAGAAAAATAAAATAAAATAAAATAAAATAAAATAAAGTTTATTTTTTTAAACATTTATTTAGTGTGTGTGTGTGTGTGTGTGTGTGTGTGTGTGTG
>NW_004524720.1:4506991-4524267 GCF_000260255.1 Octodon degus | reverse complement strand
GGAACTCAGGCCCTTGCACTTGCCAGGCAAGCGCTTATTCTACTAAGTCATCTCCCCAGCCCCTCACAATATTATTTACATTAACTCCTGAAAATATATGTCAAGATATGAGTCTACAAAGTATTTCTAAAAACTATATTAAAAAGTATAAAACTAGTGAAAGGAATCAATTAAGTCAAGGAGAAAAGTTCATTTTCATAAGTAAGAAGACAATATTATTAAAATTTTAGTTGCTCCAACTTTGCTCAAAGACTTCAATACAATTCCAATTTAAATCTGACCCAATTATTTGTGACTGTTAACACACTAATTATATGAAGCAGTTTATATTGTGAAACAACAGACACCGAATAGTCAACTTAGATTTGTCAGAGGATTGACAATATATGACATAAAAACTAAGTTTAAAGCAACAGTAATCACTATGGTGTATAGTATTGGCAAAAAAAAAAAAAAACAAGTAGGCAATAAATTATTGGAATATAATAGAGAACCCAAAAATAGACTCACATAAATATAACCAAGTTACATGTGAGAAAGAAGCAAAAGAAAGTCAAAGAATGAAAGATTGTCTTTCAATAAATGGTGCTACTGCACCTGGGAAACCACATGGGAAAAGAAAAAGAATCTAAACAGAGACTTTACATCTTTTCCACATTAACTCAAAATGATCTTATACTTACACATAAACCATGAGAACTTAAACTCCGAGAATAGAACCTGAGGAAAAATCTAAAGGACTTCTGATGCATTGATCTTTTTTAGCTACTAGACAAAAAGTATGATTCATTAAAACATGATTAAGCTGGATTCCATGCTTAAAATTACAGCTTCCACTCTGAGATTGGCACTGCTCAGAGATTAAGAAAGTACATCACAGATGGAGAAAATATTTCCAACATACGTGTCTGAAAATGAACTGTTATCCAAAATATATAAGAAATTATTCAAACTTAACAATTGAAACCTGATTTGAAGGTAGGAAAAAATATAAACACATATGTTACCAAAGAAAATATAATTGTGGAAAATAAGCACCTAAAAAACGTCTAACACTATTTCTCTAGGGAAAGAAAACAACAAACTTAGAAGACTGAAAGCATTAAAATTATTCTTGAACAATTAAAAAGAAATAAGAACTTTCTCTGAAAAATAAAATTAAAGGATATATTGTCAGGAGATGTGTGTTACAAGACATATTAAAAAAATTTCTTCAAAGATAGAAATTTATGCAGATCCAAAACTCAGAACTACAATAAAAAGTAATAAGTGAAACAGCAGAATAAATGAAGGTTTTTAGTTTCCTTATTTTTACTCATCCAAAGAATTATTACAGAAAGTAATAAACAAAATACTAAGTAATTATTGAAGGTTGATACTTAAGGTGAATGAGCATAGTCATAAATACAGGAGGTAGGAATTGGTAAGATATTGCTCATTGATGGATATATGGTCTCAGAGCTGTGTGGTTAGGCAATTTTGCCACCGTGAAAACATCAGAGAACATTCTAGAATACTCTATTATACTATGCACCTAGGCTGCATGGCATAGCCTATTGTGTCTAAGCTAAAATATATAGCATTTTGTTGTACTGAATACTGGAAGAAACTATAACACCATGCTAAGTATTTGTGTCTAAATGTATGAAAGGCATGGGAAATACAGTAATAAAGAAAAAGAATGGGCGTGGGCTTTCCGCTCTCGTGGGCCGGAAGGGTGACTGCTAGGTTCGTGGCTCCGGCGCCTCTTGCTTCGTCTGGCGATGGCGACGTACACCTGCATCAGCTGCCGGGTGGCGTTCCGCGACGCGGAGATGCAGCGGGCCCACTACAAGACGGACTGGCACCGCTACAACCTGCGGCGGAAGGTGGCGGGCATGGCCCCGGTCACCGCCGAAGGCTTCCAGGAGCGAGTGCACGCGCAGCGGGCCGTGGCGGAGCAGGAGAGCAGGGCCACGGCCACCTACTGCACCGTCTGCAGCAAGAAGTTTGCCTCTTTCAACGCCTACGAGAATCACCTCAGGTCCCGGCGGCACGTGGAGCTGGAGAAGAAGGCCGTGCAGGCGGTGAATCGCAGAGTGGAGATGATGAATGAGAAGAACCTGGAGAAGGGCCTGGGCGCGGACAGTGTCAACAAGGACGCCATGAACGCGGCCATCCAGCAGGCCATCAAGGCCCAGCCGTCCATGTCCCCCAAGAAGGCGTCCTCTGGGCCCGCAGACGGATGCGGCGGGGCCGCGGCCGCCGGGGGGCGCGGGGCGCACGACCGAGACCCCGCGGAGAAGCCGCCTCGGCTGCAGTGGTTTGAACAGCAGGCGAAGAAGTTGGCCAAGCAGCAGGGGGAGGAGAGCGAGGAGGAGGAGGAGGAGGAGGAGGACCTGGATGAAGAAGATTGGGAAGATATTGATTCTGAGGAAGAAATGGAGATGGAAGATACTGACGTTGTGGATGACTTGGACAGGCCGGATGCCCAGGAGGGAGAAGCCCGGGAAAGCCCACCCCGAGGAGCCATCCCTGTAACGGACTGCTTGTTTTGTTCCCATCATTCAAGCTCCCTGGTGAAGAACGTGGCGCACATGACCAAAGTCCACAGCTTCTTTATTCCTGATATAGAATATCTTTTTGACCTTAAAGGACTAATTAAATATTTGGGAGAAAAAGTTGGTGTTGGGAAGATTTGCTTGTGGTGCAATGAGAAAGGGAGATCCTTCTACTCCACGGAAGCCGTGCAGGCCCATATGAATGACAAAAGCCACTGTAAGCTCTTCACAGATGGTGACGCTGCCTTGGAATTTGCAGACTTCTATGATTTTAGGAGTAGCTACCCAGATCACAAGGCCGGGGAGGACCCCGACGAGACGGAGGAGGTGCCCTCAGAAAAGAACTTGGAATACGATGAGGAGACCATGGAGCTGATTCTGCCTTCGGGTGCCAGAGTGGGCCACCGCTCGTTGATGAGATACTACAAGCAGCGATTTGGCTTGTCCAGAGCTGTGGCTGTGGCTAAAAATCAGAAGGCCGTGGGCAGGGTGCTCCAGCAGTACAGAGCCCTGGGCTGGACTGGCAGCACAGGCGCAGCCCTGGCGCGGGAGCGGGACATGCAGTATGTGCAAAGGATGAAGTCCAAATGGCTGCTCAAGACCGGGATGAAGAACAACGCCACCAAGCAGATGCACTTTCGGGCCCAAGTGCGGTTCTGAGTCCATGGCCAAGCGAGGCATCTCAGCGTGGCTTCCCCCTGGCTAAGGACCGGTCTCGGGTGGGGACAACCCTTCCGCTGCTGTTGGTTTGTTCCTGAACCTGTAATAAAAGTTGGAATCAGAAAAAAAAAAAAAGAAAAAGAATGGCATCCCTGTGAAGAGCACCTGGGAGCAGCCTCCACAGAGGACCACGTGGGTGCAGAGTTGTTCTGGGAAGTGAGTGCATGAGTGAAGGCAACCCCAAGGGGGACAGTGCCATGTGCGACACTTGTAATTACTGTGCACTTAAGTACACCAACTTGATTTTTTATTTTTACTTAGTCAAGAGCAAATTAACTGCAGCTTATTGCAACTGCTAAACTAAAGACAACTTGAGGCTTTTACAGTCTCCAGAAAAAAACAAAAAATGAAGCTTAGGGGGCCAGGGAGATGGCTTAGTAGAATAAGTGCTTCCCTAACAAACCCTAGGGACTGAGTTCAATCCCTCATCTGCCAAAATAAATAAATAAATAAATTTTAAAAAACTAAAAAAAAAAAAAAAACCCCGATAGGTTTTAACAGTGTCACAGCAGAGAAACAGGCAGAAGGAAAAAGGGAAGGAGGTCTTTATTATCAAGGGAAAGGGGCTTCATTATCTTGGAAGACACAGAGAGAATTTGGGAAGATAAGGAATTTTCTGGATTAGAACAAAGTTGGGGTTTGAGGGGGATGTTTAGATATACCTGAGGAGCTGATGGGGCAGAGGTGGCGGGAAAGGTGAAAGGAAAGTGCATACTGGGCTGAGTTGGAGAAGAAGGGGGGAGATGGTCTCTGAGAAGATGAGTTGTCATTTTAAGGGTTTCAGTCATACTGGATTTACCATCATACTAATTCAGCAATTCATACTAGGGCCATAATCTATCAAAAACAAAGCTTAGAATTACATCCCCTAGTCCTTTTGCCTCTTCCCTTCTTCCAGTGCCAGTGGTTGGCAGCTGTTTGCAGCCTCAGTTCGCCTTAGTCTGCAGTTGAGCTCAGTGAGTGCTTCCCCTTCTTGAGCCAGGCCACTTTGTAGGGTTCCTGCATGCCTTGCTCATTCCAGAAAGCAAACCAGGTTTCAAGAACATTCGCGATGTTTACAGGAGGCTCTCAGCACGGAGCACTCACTGAAATTTTCTCTGTTACAAACTTGAAATTCTTAGCATTCTGAATTTTGAAGTAGCACTTAGTTTTAAATATAAACACATTGTACTGCTGCACAAAGATATACTATTTTGTTTTTGTTCCATCCTTATTCTATAAAACTTCCATTTTAAGGTCTCTTTATTTAACTCTTTTTTACTTTGTAGCTTCTCTACCAAAATCTGCACATGAATATATATGTATATATACATATATATAAAGCATTTTATTTCCTAAAATAAAACATTTATTTCCTAATATATATATATATATATATATATATATATATATATATATTTCCTTCCAGTTTTTGACAATTCTGAATTTTATTCACAATTGTCAAGAAATGGAAGGAAATAAAATGTTTTACTACAGATGAGTAGATTAAAAACTGTGGCACATCCACACAAGAGAACAATGTAGATTTCAAAAACTCAAGGGATTTAGGGTTCAGGACATTGCTTAGACTGTTGAAAATGTTCAGTACGATACTCTCATTGTAGAAACTATTCATTTACTTAAAATGAAAAAACCATGTGAGGCAAAAAGAGTATGACTTAGCATGCATGAATGTAAAACATAACAAGAATGTAGGAGATTAAAGTTGGAATACAGAATGAGACAATCAGTCTAACTGTGAGACAAAGGTGTGAAACTATCTCACTAACGGGGATGTTGGGAAGAGGTGTGCACTAACCTCAGTGTCTTTGAAGATGAATAGACATGAGAGAAATAAAAGCAAGAGGGATCCTGTAACAAACTGTGTTCTCTAATCAATAAAGTTGTTTCCAAGGGTATGATATAACAATGCTGATAGTGAAACATTACAAAAAGTGTATCCGGACTGAACCACTGAGTAACTAGATGACAAGAGCTGGCTTTTCACTTTTGGAGTACAAGATTACACATACGTAAGAGGATGAACCCTGAAAAATCAATGCATCTACAAAATTAACCAGACACATCAATGGAGAATCACCACTAACAAATACAAAAGGCAATGCATGCGAGTACTTATATGCATATGTGTGTACAGAGGTTAGAATATGCATGCATGTATTTCCTGTTCTTAAAACAAAGAAGGCCCCATACTAATGATGTTCCAGTAGCAATAACCATACTTGACGTGTTTGTTTTTAATACTGCAATTGAAGGAAACAGGGCTTCTTGAAGGAAAAAAATACTTCTAGAAATAAAAATAGAGCAGGAAATGTACAGGATTAGCCAAGAGCACTTTTTGTGACGGAAAGTAGGAAAATGGGAAAAAAATCCACAATGAAAATGCTCCCAATAACCAGGGTTAGGCAACTATAAACAACAAAATAAAATAATTTTATTAGATTATCACCCAAGGTGTAAAATAAATGTAATTAATATTGATATAAACATTGTTATGAATAAACAAATAATTAGAGAAAAAGGGTCCCATAACTCAAGGAGAAGACTTCTGAATTTTTATGTAGATTATTGGAAGTGAGTGAAATATAAAGTATTCTTAAGCAATGGCTGTTCATGGTGATTTCCTTCTAAAATACATAGTGTTAACAACTAAAAGCAACCATATCTACTTTATGGTGGAGAAACATGACAAATATTATCTTCTCACTCTGACTAAGGTGAGCCATGTTGGTAAGTACGTGCTCTTGATTTGCTGATTTGAGAAGGAAACTTTATCTACACATTCTCCTTCTCCAAATCCAAACCTAAATTTAATCATGATGAAGACAGAAGCAACACCTTTGAACAGACTGTCACTTTATACAATTTCTGATTGATTTTCCTCAAAAGTCTCATGGTCTGGGCCAGTGAAATAGCTCAGCAGACTAGGTACCTGTTTAGGCAAGCACAGGGAGTGTGGTTTGACCCCCGACACCACATGCCATGCAGGCCCTGCCCCCCAACTTGTTGATATTAACAATAATTGTCTTCGCATAAATGCTAACAAATCACTTTTAACCCTAAAATTCTCTTTAATGTATATGACTTTATGAGTTCTAGCTCAGAGCCTCTCTCAATTTTCAGTACATGTGTAGAATCACACATATTATAAATACATTACGCATTGTTTATTCTATTGAAGAAACTATTAAAATATCACTCTTCCAGGAGACTTCATAGAATGGCTAAAAGATAATAAATAACTTTCTCCAACAAAATCTAAATCACATAGGAAGCTCCCTTACCATTACACAAATTTGTCAAAGGTTGTCTATTTCATGCCACTAAATTCTTGACAATTATGATGGAAAAAAGCTAAATTGTAGGATTTTATAGTAAAAGTGACAACCTCAACTTATTTAGGTCCACTTATGAGTATAATTCTGTACTATATATGTTGCTAATTTTATGATTTTGCAAAATATTTAAACATACTTCAGTCTCAAATATTGTAGTCTTAAGTCTTTAGTATGAGAAGCTAAAGTCCCGAAATGAATAAAAGATAACCAGTCTAAGATCACACAAGCAACATCTACAGCTTGGAATAAACACATATCTGTGTATTCTAATGCTGTCGTTCTTTTGGTCAAATGATACTGCTTTGCAAAAATATAATTTTTTAAAATTTTCCATTTGCTCATTTCTATAAGTATCATCATTAGACAAATGCTTTTGTCTAATCTAGCTAAACAAATCAGAGATCAGGGAAAATTATAAATTGAAATATGATAGGATATTTGCATGAGCTCAACTTTTGCAGTGACCCAGTGAAAAATGGCTGAAAATAGAGAGGGGCCTCTGGCTATTATCTATCAGACTGGACTCAGGAAGTTAGGGACATATTGACCCCAGATACTCTGTCAACATCAGTTATCAAGGAGAATATATGTTAATCTTCAAGATATAACAAAGGGGAATTCCAAGGTCATTAGAGGTATCACAAAAGGACTCATAATTTGTTGTTCATTAGCACTCTTAAAAATTGTACCATGCAATGGAATGTGGAAATATTTGAAGCAAAGCATACACCTTTGAAAATATATGTGGAAGAGAGGGCCCCAAACCAGATGATTGTAGCTGTCTAGAGGAAAAATATGTGCATGATTGAGTTCTGAAGTGTTCCACATTTTGCACCAAACACCAACTTTGCTTTATAGTTGACTTTGAAAAACAGGTCAAACTTCTGGATGCCTAATGGACTGTACCTTTGTGTTTCCATTTTCCCATGTGCTCTTGTATGAAGCCACCTCAGATATATGCTAAGCATAGAGTAAATGCAGAACAAACCCACCAACATAATAGCATGTCTTTCCTTTAGACACAATAAACATTTTAGGAGAACATATTAATTTAATTAGATGAAAATAAATAATCTATTATTTGAGCTTTTTCTTAATTTTCTCATGCCTTAAGCCTTCATATAACAATTAGGAATTGTTGATAGATTTCAACTGAAGATGTATGCTAGAGCTTTTTTTCCTTAAGAAAATCATTCTGATGAACAGGCATGGAGGGGGAAAAATCCATCTGTAATTAATTGGTAAAATTTCCCCAGTCTATAACTATTTCCATATTCCAGAAGATTCTTAGAGTGAACCACAGTGGGATCACTAAAAGTTTCTTGCATGTATTCCCTACTCCCCTAGCTTATGACAGGATTAGTTTTTGTGGGAAGGGCTCACATATCAATGCCAGCCTCCTAAAGCAAGCTTGTCCAATAACCAAAGTAAACCATGGAAAGATAGTGTGAAGGAAGGAAAATTCTGAAACGAAATTATTCTGAAGGAAAGGGGAGGTCAAGGCATGCCACAGCTACAAGAATGTGCTAACTTGGCTATTTGTCATTTACAAATGAGAACATTCTTCAGAACCCTGGCATTGTGGCAATGAGTAGAAAATGCTTGGGGAGTGGTCCCTCTTGGACCCACTGGGCCCACTCTTTACTGTAAAGAATTCCCACTAGACTTAGAAGAGAAAACTTGGGGCCCAGAAACCAGAAACAGGAAGGTGTGCAACCCATGAACAAATAATGCAAAGCTTCGAGAGTATGAAGTTTGTCACCTCTGGGTAGGAGTAGCAGGATATTGTAATGAAATGGCAGCTACAGATAGAGTACAGAGACAGACAAATTAAAGACCTTGCATTTCACACAGAAGGTTAAATATTCTCTGTGAAGTTGGCAAATACAGTCAAAAGGCAAATGAATGCAATAAAGAGCATTAATTTAACTTGTATTTGTAATATCCAAAAAGGATATTAATTGTCCCTCATCATGTACCAAAATGCAAGAAAATGCCATATGTACGAATAATCTTAATAAGTATATGCATAGCACTATTATGTGGGTTTGCCACGAATAACCAAACACATTAAAACAAACCAGCCATACTCATTGAGAACTATGTTGGGCATGGCAGAGGGTTACTGCACTTCTTCCACTTGAAAAATACTTGACACAGAGGTGATTTTAAATTTCAGGACTCAGATTTAAAGATGTGATATTTGTTTATGAAATGTTTTGCTATACCCTGTTTCTGCAGAGCTCTTCAAAATCTTGATATTACGTTATTATGAATTTAAAACATCCTATTTCATTTGTCAATGCTTGACTTTTATTTTCCTTCTCTTCAAAACATGAACATTGTGCCCCATAAAACATTTATCTGTAAATCTTACAGATAAATTAGTATGCAACAAAATAAATAAAAAACTTTCTAAACTTAATGGAATTAGACTCTGACACACTAAAAAAAAGGAGGATACTTGGACAAAAGTGTGTTAGACTGAAGGATGCCATTCAAGAAAAATTAATTGAGTTTGGTGACTGCAATTGCCTTAATTAATAATATAAATCAAATAGCTCCAAAAAGTGAAGTTAAGCATAGTTTAACTTGTGAAAAGACTAAAGGAAATGGAGGGAGAATTTTGAATGGCTAAATTCTAATTAAAATAGCATACTACAATAAATAGTACTTACTAAATAAATTACTTAACCCAAGACATCGAAATAAGTGCATAATACATAGAAGCAGCAGGAACTGGAAAGTAATAGAATAAGTAGTATATCATTTCAGGAACAGTGTATTTCAAAGTTACCTGGATATTTAGGAAAATTAATATATAAGGTACATAAAAATTTTTTTACCAGCAAACTACTATAGAAAACACTGTAAACTACTACCTACATCTGATAAAAACAAAAAACAAACAAAATAAAACATAGGATATCATAAAACAGCTTTAACACAGACAGTGTGGTATTAAGTAATTGCTATTTTGCTTGCAAGACCATAGGTCTGGGGGCAGGGGAGATGGCTCAGTAGAATAAGCTCCTGTCTGGCAAGCACAAGGGCCTGAGTTCAATTCCTGGTTCCATTAAAAAAAAAAAGACCGTAGGTCTGTCTTCCTTACTGTTCTTCCTGACACTCAGAATTAAAGCCTGGTGTACAGGAGTATTTCAAAAATACATTTACAGTAGATATTACTTTTGATAATGAAAGATCAATGTCTGTTAACATCCATTTTCAGATAATTAGTAGAACTCCATGACTTAATGACATGCATAGTAAATGTGTTAAACCCTGTGGTATGGAAATAAGGCATACAATACACAGTATAACACCATTGTACAGAGCAAATCTAAAGAGCAATGCCTATGAGCTGCTGAAAGAAAGGGCCTGCGACCTGCATGCCTCAGGTGGCAGCCATCAGCCAGAAGTAACTGAAGGAGAAAACGACCTTCAAACCTAACTGAAGGAGAAAAATCCAGAACAAGAAATTACACAGGTTAAAGGATGCATGGACAGATGAACAGGATAGATCTCTGCTCTGCTCTGCTCTGTCATGGTGCCCAGTGAGACAAACGTATGAGGCTCATGTGTCCTAGCGTGCTTAAGTAGTGACAGACTCTGATTAGATCCTAGGGGTGCCATCAACAAAGATGTCTACGAAGCTGATAGTGTATGAGTCTCTCCCAAGTCCCAAATGTACTTATTGATCATTACTAAGATGTGTCATTCTATAGCTATCAATAATGTAAGAGATTTTACTTCTAAAGTATGTGTCATAATAAAGCTAGATGAGTCAATTTATTTTTTCCTCTCATGATTTTAGGTTTCAACTTCTTTACTCTAGAATGCTACATGATAAATTAAAAATAATTAACTTCTTATACACCTCATAAGAAATTCTGTAGGAATTTGGGCTCATCTCTAAGACATAATTTATGAAATGCTAAATATAACTAGCCTGGAACTAAACAGAATTTGAGAATTTGAAAATCTCTAAAGCGTTTGTGATTTCCTTCTATTAAAGATGCCAAGTTATACTTGACTTCAATTCAAAACCATACATACTCTTTCACGTAGTATTTTCTAAAATACTGCCTAATATGACAATATTTTCTTTAGTTTTTTTTCATAATATAAATGTCTAATAACCTTCAATAGTATGGAACTCTCTAAGCCAAGAATATCTCTCAATTTTCTAAGGTTCTCTTTTAGTCTTATTTCATAAAGAAAATTATCTGCCCAAACAGAATAAAATATATTCTAAATATTTTAGCAGAAATTATTTATTTTAAATAAATAGTTATTTTAAATCTCATAGATTTAAATTTTTTAAAAAATTATTTCAATTAAAAATATTTCCTAGGATTTTACATCAAAGAGTACTTCTTATAATTATTATTATCCAAACAGAAAAACAAATGAAGAAGAGGACAGTAATCTCTGAGTAGATCAAAGAATGTTGGAGAAAAGTAAAAGAATACATAATACAACACTGATTAGGCCTTTCTTAGGGAATTTTTATGAATGATTTCTGGAAGCTTGCCTATGATTCCAGGAATGCCAAAAAGTAATCTGTACAGTAATAGGTACTGTACCATTTCATTCCTATGGGGAACTTTTTTCAAAAAAATCTAAAGTCCAAGTAAGCTCCAAGTCATTTCATGACCCAGGCCTCCTTTCCTTTAGGAAAAACAATGTTCCCTAAAGTTGAGGAAAGAGAACAGATTTTAAATACAATATTCAAAGAGAATTTGATTTTTCACTCCCAACTATCTCTGCTCTTAGGAGTATTTATGTGCAAAGCACAACGTTTTGCTTCAATGGAGTATTCGACACTTTGCTTCAGTAGATCTCTGCTTGAATTTTACTTTAATTATAATGCTTACAATGTACAATTATTTCCTTTATTTATAAATGATCTTTTTCAAGACAGTCAAATTCTGACAAAGTTTGGATTGCAATATATTTCTAGAGTTAGTAGTGACATCAAACATTTCTCTTTCTGTTCGTGTTAACCCTTTAGTCAGAAATTCTGACAGTAAAGGCTGTGCACACCCAGCTTTTTCTGATGCTCTAACTCAAACTAAGTCTGAGAAATCTGAAGAGAGTCTCCTTTTGGTTTAAGCTCTTGGTTCACATTGTGTTTCTGTCACAGGAGTGATGCTAAGAGGGACTAATTAAAAGTCCAATGAATGTTCCAGGGTTAAAATCACAGGCTCTGCTCATTAACAGTCACTTACCTCAGGATATTTCCAAAGAATTCTTTCAATGTCTGAACAGAACAAAAAGTGGAGGGGGGAGGGAGGAATAAGTTGAGAGATCCATTTTTAAATATTTTATATTGGATGTATGATTTTAATTCACCACCACCATGCGCAGAAGAATCCAATTTAGTGAGAAATTCAAATATTGAATTTTCTATGTATGCATTTGGGTATGTGGGTATGTGGAAGTGTACATTTGAAAGGGGGAATGTCTCTCTATATCCAAAGACTAGAAAAAGAAATAGAAAGAAAAAATCAGAACCATTTTGTTAATTGTCTTTTTCCTGCTGTTTCCATGGTAATACTGTCTGCCAGACTTCTCCATGGAGTGACAGTCCAACAATTCACACACTACACCCTTTCACGCACAGTGAATGGCCGTGAAAGAGGCCGAACAGGCACCATTCAGGAAACATGTGATGCCTACTCAATGCACTACCTTTCATCCGCATTTTCCAAATTGCAGTTAATTTAATTCTAAACAAATGGCTAAGGGGTACAAATGAGGATTAGAAGGAAAAGAACATCTTGAGCTCTAATGGGGAGGGTTTGTGCAAAGAACAATACCGCACTTTCTTCTGTTGCCAAGAAGGCTGATGTAAAGATGTGCTCGCCCTCTTCCTCCGAGGCCTTCGTTCAGACTCTGTCAACAGGGGAAGCCCTGGTAGAACATTTCTTGGCAAAACAGAGTTTCTGTAGGTTTTGGCTTCCCATTTGGAAACACATTTGATACTGTATGAACCTATTTCGTTTACTGTGGATTAAAATATAGCATAGGAATTCTTACTAACAGGAGCTAGACCATTTTTATAAGGTTATTATCCCCAGTTTTTAACATCCTTCAAAGTTCAGATAAAGAAAAGCAGAAAACTACATTTTCAACAGGTATGTGATTATTTTAGGCAGTCAAAAGTTGCAGTGTGACTTCTATTTCAAATATCTGTAAACTAGGCCTGACATTGCATAAGATAAGGTAAAACAGAGCCCTATGAATGACTTTGTATTCATTGGTTGAAGAATCATGATGGCCATGTGCCATGTTCATATGATTATTTTAAATAAATGTCTTAGAAAACTCAGATAAATTCATGTTTAAATTGACATTTCAAGTGTTTTTGAAATGTTGGGTAGTGTACACTGACTATTGTTAGACCTTATGTGTTAAAATATCACAAACAATTTAGCTGGATTTTCTTCTCTTCCTTTCTTTCTTCCTTTCTTTCTTTTTTTTTCTTTTTCTTTTTTTGTGTTTACTACAGGGTCTACAGGGTCTCACTACACAGATCAGACTTACAGTAATCCTCCTGTTTTCAGCCTCCCATGTGCTGAGATTACAGGTTTGTGCCACCATACCCAGTCTTAATCACTGTCTCAGCAGCCCCCAAGGTAGGGCTGGCACAGCACACCAGGGATCAAATACCATCCCTGTGTCTGCCTAAGCAGGCACTTTAGTCCACTGAGCTATCTGGCTGGCCCTAGCTGGATGTTAATAGCATAAACCTTAAAATTGTGTATTTTTTATTTACCTTTAAGCATATTTGTAGGGTTTTTGTTATAATTAACTTCCTAAGAACGATTCTTATTTATGTTTACTGATCCTGGAAAAATAATCCAAATGAATTTGCCGATTGTGTACATCACTATAATTCACTTCTATTTAAAATATGAATACATACATAAAGGTATCTCCACAATGATTACATAGCATAGTTTTACTCCATATGGGTTATTTGAGAAAACTATACTGGTCTAAAGAAAATTTCAATGGTTTTTAATTTTTATGAAAAAAGAAGATCCACTTTTCTTTAGTTTTTATTTGCCAGCTATCAAATAATCTACAATAAAATGAATCTTGTAATGACTTTAGTTTCTTGATGGGCAAGCCCTAGGACTTATGCATGAATTGCCCCCAGATCTCTTTATATATTAAACTGCCATCAGAATCCGTACTTTAGAGGTCTAACAGCCCTAAAATCTTTCTGCTCTTTTCTGCTTTGTTTACCTAACATTTTGGATTCTTGGGATTGACAACCTACAGTTCCTGAAATGCACAGGACAAAAGGCCATTTTTCTCACTACAGCAGCTAGTATCAGATGTTTCCTTGTGAAAAAGCCATGTTTGATGCAGAGCTGGGTGGGAACCATTATTACTTCTGAAAGTTTTGATCTACTAGATGAAACATTGATGGCTGTCTTGCAAAGAACAGTAGAAAATGACACCATTAAGTGACTTCCAGAGAAGCCGATATATTACCATTTTGAGCACTGGAAGGACTCACAAACATCTCATGCTGGGCAGAAGTAAAAAGCATACTGCTGCTAGATGCCGGAGATGGACCAGCTTCATCATAGATGAAACAGGAGGTTTTCCTGACTTCCTGTCAAATCTGCATCTCGTGGAAATTAAATCAAACCAAGAGCATTTCAGCTGCCGAGATGAGTTGGAGAAGTTGTGTACCATCACAACTAAATCCGTGCCTGTATTTTAGTGCATATTTTGAGGGAGAGAAAAAAAGAATAGAAAATTCATAAAAGCAAGTATTGCTCTAAATATAGAAAGAAGCTTCTTTACTACTTAGAAGTAGTCTGCAGCAGAAGAAATGCTGATAAAAGATAGTTACTAAAAACAAGAGCTCATGCCTGAAGAAAGCTCACTGTCTACAGTTAGTTAGAGAAATAGGTGAGCAGCTGAACATGGTACTTATACAGGCTGTTTAAATTCCTTACTATTATCTCTAGGGCCTTTTCAGGAAAAGAAAATCTTATGGATTGGATTTCAAATAGAAAATATGATATAACTTTGAACAAAAAAAAATGAAGACAATGATAAGTACTAGGAAAAATCCCATGGCAAATTGGTCACATAACACATTACTATAGGCAATATACTCGATCTTCTCCCAAAAGAAGTTGTCAAACTCTTCTGGGGAAGACTGCAGTGTTCAAGGATTCCTAGAGAAAGACAAATGGATATCAGAGGCTAAGGGATCTTTTGAAAGACTATGCCACAGTACTATGTATTGTCCAAGTGCATTTTTCTGAGAAAAGGGTCAAAATGCCATCCAAATCTCAACAGGTGACATTACCGAAAAAGGAAAATCACTTGTTTGCAGAGTACTTGACACCAGAAAACATGGGTATTAAAATCTGTGCTGGATACTCATATTTTCTTTAGTTTTCATTCCCATGAGGACTAAAATTGTTGCCAGCATAAAAATGAACACACTTTCAATCAATCCAATTAGTTCCTTAAAAACAAATACATATGGTGTTTGTCTGGTATATTTGTTTGGGTTAGTTGTCCCCAATCTCTTTCACAACTCAGAAGCCATCTGTAAGTAGGTGATAATTTCTGATTTCAGGATTTTGTATTAACACTACTACGAGTACATAAAAATAGCATCTAGTTTGAATACTTGACATCTTTTTTTTTTTAACTTTGGGATACACATAAAGATTTTGATTTTACAAAGTTGCTATTCTCAGAAATGGATCCTCTGGCCTCTTTAAACTTTATTTAGTGACAAATAACGAACAGCTGAATGCCTTCATCTTTGGAAAAAACAGAAATAGATCACATGGCATTGTCATCGTAGGCATATTAACTCTCCATAACAGGAAAATACGGGTCCCTTGGATCACCTTAAAAGCTCCAGCAAACCCTGAACCAACAACAGATGTTTAACTGTGAATTTAGTGTGTCATTTTTAAGGACAGTATTTAATTGTTTCCTTTCATTGAGGCTGCAAATAGCTCTTTTGAAAAGGAAGGTCAATGTTATTCACATTCTTTTAACCAACAAAGTGTTATTAGTCTTTTTTGTTTTCATGGAATGTATCAATTAATGCTGGTCCTGGTAATGATGAGTCTATGTGAAAGTCATTCGCAGAGCAAGAATTATCAATGATTCTTCTCTCACCTGGATGCCCAATTGTGTCACCCAATGATGCAGACGGAGAAACACCAACTCCAAATTTTACTTCTTCCTTGTAAGGTGGTTTTAAATATCTCTACAGTAAATGAAGTTTCTAAAATGACCTACATTCAAATTCATCTCCAGAATATTTCTGTATCATATTCTCGTATTCTTCTGGTCAATCTTTGGCTGCTTAGATATTTATTTCCTATACAGTATATTCTGTTCAACTATTTGAACTTTCTGCCATTTTTAGAAGACAATATGGAAAGGAAAACTATTAGAGTTTCTATATTACTCTAACTCCTCATAAAGAACTAACTTGAAAAGTAATCTAAAGTAAGAATTTTACATTAATAAATTCCCTTTACTAATATCTTATTCCTTTTAAAAAGCACATATGTGACTTTATTACTTTCAAAGTATGTCCTAAGGGTTTTAAGTAGATTGTAGCCTCCCCACTTGAATAACGCTCATTCTACAAATAAGTAAAAGAGGACTTAACTAACTTGCTCGAGATCACAAAACTTCCAAATTTTAGAGCTAAAAATTGAAATTAGACAACATAGCTCAAAACTTCAAAGATGTTCACCCAAATATTTGGTTACTTCCTGTTTAACCCTGTGACTACTTTCTGTCTTAACATTTACCACTAAACTGAGATATTTCCCTCAGTTTTCTTGTCCTATCTACTAATGTCTATTTTTTATTATATAATGTTTAACAACATCTTTAACTTCTTTTGGATTTGCAACTTGAAAGTAATGCAGAATATTTTACAAGTAATCTGATACTATATATATTTTAACTAGCAAACTGAATCATCGGCAATTATCCTGATTACATATGCATTTAGATTTTTTTCACTATTGTATCTTATTTTAAGCCTAATAAGTGTCTTATCTTGTTTTCCTTAACTTGACTTTTTCTTTTTTTTAAATGTGTATAGTATAGGATTTACAGGGTCTCGCTACACAGATCAGACTCATAGTGATCCTCCTGTTTTCAGCCTCCCAAGCGCTGGGATGACAGGCACGTGCCAGCACGCCCAGGCTCAGTTGCTGTCACAGCATGTCCCAGGGGCAAGGCCAGCATGGCATGTCAGGGATCAAACCCCAGTCCCTGCATCTGCCTAAGTAGGAGCTTTAATCCACTGTGCTATCTTGCCCGCCCTAGCTTGACTTTTTCTATCATTTTCTGTTTCCTTGTTGCTTTGCTATTTCTTATATTTTATTTCTTTGCTCACTCTTATAGTTCATCATTAACAAAACAATGTAACAATATAGACATTGTATGCATTTTTGCCTTTTATTAACACACGTTTGCAGTATGTAATATTTACATTCACTGTAGGAAATTATCCCACATTCATAACACATTTCAATTCCTGTTACCTCCTTCCTTCCACCACAATTTTATTTTTCTAACATCAGATTCATTTATTTATAAGGCCTTATGAAGTTATATATCATAAATACAGAATAAATATATATATATATATATATGT
>NW_004524720.1:4503002-4506891 GCF_000260255.1 Octodon degus | reverse complement strand
AAGAATATATATATACATATTTCTTCTAACTGTAGACCGTGAGCTTTCTTCGAGCATGAGCTTTAGTTTTTAGGAACTGTCTTTTATCTGTGTTTCTTCCCCTGCAGACTACTTCTAAGTACCAAAGACACTTCTCCTATTTAGAACAATGCTTGCTTTTATGGATTTTCTATTCTTTTTTTTCTCTCCCCCAAAATATGCCACAGAATATATAAAACATGTAAGGCAATTCTACTAAGTCAAGGCACAATTTTAGATACATTGTCTATGCTGGATTACACTATCTATTTTTTCTCCTTTTTTTCCATACAACTTGTCATTCATTTTGAATTTTGTATATAGATATAGATTGAGTTTTTCATATAACATGCAATGTTTAAACTTTGTCCGAATTACTTCATTTAATACAATGCTCTCAACATGCAACCATTTTCCTATAAATGACTCAAGTTTTTCCTTCTTTGTGGCAGAGGGGTACTTTATTGTGTGTAGTACACATTATCTTAATCCATTCATTTGTGGATGGACATACAGGTCATTTCCAAGACTTAGCTATCATAAATTGTGTTGCTGTAAACTGGGGTGTGCATTCATTACTGTGGTATGGTGCCTTTAGCTCTTTTGGTAAGACATCTAGGAGGGGAATAGATGACTCAAATGGAATTTTGACTTTTAGATTTTTGAGGATTCCCCATGCTGATTTCCATAGTGACTGTACCAGTTTACAGTCCCATCAAAAATGAAAAAGGGTTCCTTTCTTCCCCAGTGTCAACTGTGTTCACTGTTGATTTCTTGGTGGTAGCCATGCTTTCCAGAGTGAGATTGAATTTGTATTGCTTGGGCCTAGGGATATAGCTCAGTGGCATAAGCACCTGGCAAGTGCAATGTCCTGAGTTCAATACCTGGTACCGCCAAAAAAAAAAAAAAAAAAAAAAAAAGGAATTTGTGTTGCTCTAATTTGCATTTCTCAAATGGCCAGCAATGGTGCACATTTTTAACCATTTATTTATTTATTATTTATTTATTTGTTACAGGGTCTCACTAAACAGCTCAGACTCATAACGATCCTCCTTTCTCAAACTTTCCAGCACTTGGATTACAGGTATGAACCAGCATGCCCAGTTTCAGCGGCCAGGGTTCCTAAGCCAGAACAGCATGTGGTACTGGTGATCAAACCCAAGTCCTTGTGCTTGCTAGGCAGGCACTTAGACCACTGAGCTGAGCTATCTCCCCAGCCCACAAGGTTAAGCATTTTTAAATATTTTATTAGATTTTTTTTCATTTGAGAAATACCATTTTTAATTGGATCTTTAAATCCAGGGAAGTCTAATTTTTATATTTTTATGATGTATTTACGTATTTCAGATGTGAGTCCTTTTGATGAGGAGTAGATGGAGATTTCTCTTTTCTATTGTATAAGTTGTTACTTTACTGTTTTTTTGGTTTCTTTTGCCATGCAGAATCTTAACTTGATGTGATCCCATTTGTTGATTCTTGGTATTTGTTTTATTTCTTCTGCAACTTGTGTTTTATTCAGAAAACCTATGCCTAAATCTATGTCATTGTCTTTAAGAGTTTTGTGTATTTCATCTTCCAGCAGACTGTTGGTGTTCTAATATTTGGATAATTATTCACTTAGTATAACAGGAACAGAATATAGAGAAGAAACACGCATTGTATTTTAATTGCTTTATGCAAATGATATTTATTTAGATAAACATGTGATGACTATTTCTTATTTTATAATTTTTGTGGAAAAATAAAAAAATTTTAGAATCAAATAATAAAAATATCAATAGTTATTACATTATCTATCATTAACTCTAAAGCAGTTACTCAGAGTACATTACATAAACCAAAAAGATTCTTACAAAAAAGAAACAGACTTTTTTTCTTTTCAGTGAACTAAAATTAGCAATATAAGTAAAACAAATTAATGTATTTTTTAGATATTTTTGAAGTAGTAAAATTTGTAGTTTGGGAAAGTATATGAAATGTTTCCTCTTTGTCTTCCATTTTGTTCTTTGTGTTTCTTTATGGAAGCATAGCACTCCACTGGGAATGAGGACAGTGTGCTCCTTAATGTTTATCTGTTGACAAACTGCTTTATTAAATCAATGTAGTAAAGTGTGCTGCTATAAACACAGATGTTAATGTACTACTATAGTATAATTATTTGAACTCTTTTGGAAAAATACCTAATGGAGATAGCTGGGTATCATAGTCAGGGTTTTCAAGGGAGTAGATTTAATATAGGGCACACAATTTATAGAATTTTTTCACCCAAAAACTCAAATGCAGAGGAGTATAAGAGATCTGTCTGCACACTAAAAACTCAAAGAATCCAGCTGAGGGCCCAGATCCTATGACAATGTCCTGTATGAGTCCAGCTGAAGACCTCAAACCCATGGCAATGTCCTCCATGAGTTCAGCAGGAGGACAAGAGCCCCACAACAATGTCTCATGCAAGTTGCAAGTCTCTTTCAAGGCTCTGCACTGGGAAGGCCCAAAGGTCAGTGGTGGAAGTTAGAAAGTCTGCATCTGCAAAATGAAGAATCTGTGTCACCAGGCCTGAGGGACTTGCCCTGGAGCCAGAAAGAGACGCTTGGGGTAAGGACCACAGCTTCCCCAAAACAAACCTCAGTGACAATGAGGACCCAGGATCCTCCAAAGATGAGAATAGCTGAGTTCATATCAGAAAATCTAGAGTCATAGGCTTCTTCAGGAGAATTCACAGCACACCATCATCCCCTTTCATGCTGTTGGCAATAATCCTCATGTAGACCTTTCACATTCAGAACCACGCTGACTCACTTCAGGTGGATGGTACAAGTTGGCCATTAACCCACCAAACTGGTCAAATGAAATTTCTATCTTTAGTTTTTTGAGCAGTCTCTACACTAAATTCCATAGTGGTTGTACTAGTTTACATTCTCAGTAGTAATGTAGTAGAGTTATTCTTTCTCCACACCCTCACTAGCATTTGTTCTTAATAGATTTTTTATGATAGCCATTTTTTCTGGGGCAAGATGATATCTCAGTGTAGTATCAGCTTTCATTTCTCTGATGGTTATCAATGATGAACATTTTTTCACACCTTTTTTTTTTTTTAGTGGTATCAGGATCAAACTCAGGACCTTGCACTTGCCAGGCAAGCATTTATTCCAGCGATCTATCTCCCTGGCTTCCCATCCTTATTGGCCATCTGTACTTCTGAGAAGAGTCTACTCATTTTGATTGCCCAGTTTGTCTTTTATCCTGTGGGTTCACCTTTGAATTCTTTACACATCAATGCTCTTTCTTTCTGTCTGAGGAATAGCTTGCAAAACTTTTTCCCACTTAACCACTTTCTTTGCTTTCAATTTCTCCTTATATCTCAGACTTCCATGGGCCACACTGTGAACACATCATTCACAATTTTGGTAGTGTTGGTCTGCATATGGCAAACACTCCCTATGCTTCTAGTAACTTCTTCTGTTCTTGCTGAGAAGTTTAGTACATTCCACTGTTGTCCCTTTGTAAGAGATTGTATTTTTCCTCGTACATTTTTATAAGAAATTCTACTGTTTGGGTTCTATAAATTTCACTGACATGCACTTAGGTATACACTTACTTAGGCTACTAGATTTAAATTGAGCTTCCTTTATCTGATCCTCGAGGGGTGTTTATGTTTTAGTTCTGGGACAGTCTGACATGGTCACTTTGATCATTGTTCCTCTTCCATTCTACCGACTTTTTTATCCTGGGAAAGGTACACCTGATCTTCTCCAACACTTAGCCTTTGTTCTTTTATCTGGCATCTCTCTGACCATTTCTGCTATACTTTGGTTGTTATCTGTAGATACACCACTGGTATGTATAATAATCATTCATCCACAAAAAAAAAAAA
>NW_004524720.1:4501135-4502902 GCF_000260255.1 Octodon degus | reverse complement strand
AAAAAAAAAAAAAAAAATCATTCATCTAGCAGTATAATATCTGTACCTTATCCACCCACTAATGTATCCATTTCAAATATTTTATTTTTTATTTCTACAAATCATATTTAGTTCCTTCTTTTCCAGATCTGACTGATCATTTTTGGTAGCTGTTAATGTTTTTTCAGTTTTAAATTTCCATTTGTTTCAGCTAAAATTATCTACTTAAACAGTTTACTTGTTTTATTTTCTTTTCATTTGTGTATTTGGTACAGGGTCTCACTACGCAGATCAGACTTGTGGCAGTTCTTCTGTTTTCAGCCTGCCCAGTGCTGAGATTACTGGCATATGCCACCACACCTGGAATTGGTTGCCAGCTCAGTATGCCTGGGAGTGGGGCTGGTGCAGTATGCTGGACCAGGGATCAAACCATAGTCCCTGAGCTTACCAAAGCAGGCGCTTTGTCTGCTGGGCTCTCTCGCTGGCCCTAAAATGTTTAC
Organism: Octodon degus; assembly: GCF_000260255.1. NCBI lineage: Eukaryota > Metazoa > Chordata > Mammalia > Rodentia > Octodontidae > Octodon > Octodon degus. The sequence continues at coordinate 4,502,423 of NW_004524720.1, read as the reverse complement.
TTTAAGGAACTTTGAAGACACATACAACATACATAAAAAAATTTTGAAGAATTTACAATATATAATAATACATTTAGCATTCAAATTTAAAATTTTAGGATGATTCATTACCACATATCAATGAGTTCACCCAATTAATTCTATAAGGGAATTGTTCATTATAATAATAATTGTAGTAATTAGATGGCCCTTTTTCTAGATACTTTCCAAAGATTTTACCAAAATTAATTCAGCTAGTCATTAATATGGAAATATTAATTTTATTAATATTTCACAATGGAAATATAATTTTATTGTATTTATTCTCTTTTGAGTTATGGTAACTTTCTTGAATTTGTGTTTTTCAAGTTTTGTTTTTCAAGATTTTAAGATACTTAATGTAAGGATCTTACATTAAGTATATGTCATTATCTCTTTGTTTCTAGCCCATTCTTTATCTATGTCTATTTTTCTTTTATTCCACTAAAACATGATAAAATTTCCAGGGTCTCATGTATCCCAAACATTTCTGCTTTTGATTTTCTCAAGTTTGAAATTTTTGGATCTATTTTCAAGTTTTAAGCTAATCTTTACTGCAAACAATTTCTTACTACATCTACTGGCTTAGTAAGCTCACTTATTACATTTTAGAGTTCTAAAATATTGTATGCTTTTTATACTTACTAGTTCTCTACATTTCCATACTCCTGACATCTAATTTTTTCCTTATAAGTCATGGTTATTTTGAAGTTTCTGTGTGATAAATTCTAACATAGGGATTTCCTGTTGATCTGCTTTTAGGTTTATTTCTATCATCTATTTTTTTCACCCATTTTGCAATTATATGAAGTTGTGTCCTGACATGATTGGAAATTTTATTGAATTCTGACATTGTGCAGTTCTTGATAATATAATCTTCATCCACAAAGGACTGGCTATTACTTCTAGCTAGCAGTTAAAAAGGAGCAGATTACCTTGATGCTGATCAGGGTAGATCCATAACTGGCTTCAGAATTTTTAAGAACTGCTTTTATTTCTGACTTACCCTGACTATCAGGGTATATGGTCTTTTGGAGACCTGGCTGAAGGGCCTGGGTTTGAACATTTCCTACACCTTCCTGATCTCTGATCTCTAAGTGTTGTCCTCACAGTGCTATGGAGTGTTCCAAACTCTGCCAGCTTGTCAGTCTTACAAGAGCCTCATTTTATTTTTTTTACTTTTTTTCTTTTCAAAGTTTTATTGATAAACATATAGCAATGAGACAGTTTCAAATCAAATTGAAAGTACAGTTTCAACAAATAATACACT
>NW_004524720.1:4484686-4489785 GCF_000260255.1 Octodon degus | reverse complement strand
TCTCACCCCCTTAACTCTATCTCTTGGTCAAGTGGGTAAATTTAAAATAATTTAACTTATCACTATAGATCAAGAAATTGTGAAATTGTAGTTTCGACATTCAAATGATATTGAATGGCTATTAATTACTACAATTTATTTCTGGTATTTTTACCCAGTCCTCCTTTTTCCTGCATCTGTTGCAGATTAGTAGACTGAGGAGGGGGAAGAGAAAGCAAATTTAACAAGATGATGGAGAAAAGTTAGTAAATTTAACACATATTGAAGAGGGGCACATAGAATACTTATTATCATGAATTAAATTCTTTCTTTCCTCTCCCTTGCCACGCTTCTTTTGCCATACATCCCATGATCTGGGGGTGCAACCCAAGGCCTCGTGCATGCTTGGCCAGTCTGCGCCACCAACCCACACCCCTAGCCATTTATATTCTCTAAAAAGCAATTTTCTGATGTTGAAAACCAGTGTGAAATGGAGAATGTTGTAGAGGTTCTATTTTAGCATCTTGGAGCTTTCCTATTGGACTCTAATGACTTAAAAATTGCCATCAATCATGTGAAATCTGAGAAAAGGTAATCTGGGACTTAAACTCACCAAAAAATTCTATATACAATAGAAAAACAGGTGAACTAAACAAATCCCACCACATTTTTGTCTTTCACAGAAGTTCATTTAAATTATGCTAACATATTAATTATACTAGACTACATTGGCATATTTTGAATTTTTTCACAAAATAATTTAATTCCAAGTAGTGGTTAATAAAGAAAGTCTGATTAATGGAACATTTTTAAGGCAGAAAGCTGCTTTATTTTATTCCAAGCCATCTCCCATTGCCAGGGAAAATAATACCCAGATTTATGTGTTTCTAACAGAATGGTCTCTTTCTGTAATGCCAGTGAGTAATTTTTTGAAAATACTAAGTTCATGGAAAATTGAACATTGATTTATAGCATTTGGAGGAGCATTCTTCCCAATTGCAAGAGCAGTGACTCAGAATCCATAGCCAAGTGATACAGAATTTGCGGGTGGGGGTGCGTTGGGATTTCTAGTTGTCAGCAAATACAGAGAAGTGAAAGGCGAAATTTTTGTGCCCATTCTTAAGCATAGAAAGAACAATCCCATTTCCCTTAAATGAAAATCCCGAAACAAACTTCTTAATTTAAGAATATTGGTTTGTTGTTTTCCTTAACTAACATAAAATTCAAGATATTTGGAAGTTAGACTCAAATTGTTTAAGAATCTCCAAGCCTGAGAAACCAGCCACTCCTAATTGAATAAAACTTGTGAAATTGATATCCATTCAGTAGCATGGCAGTTCACTCTCAATGAACTACAAAACAAAAATTTTAATAAGAAGTGTCTGGTTTACTCTTTGCAGTAAGATTTCTACCATTTAAGCTAAATGCCTTTGATTTGTGTGTGTGTGTTTGTGTGTGTGTGTGTGTGTGTATGTATATGAGTTAGCATATCATTAATTGTACCAAGTTCTAAAATGCTTATTAGCTGTTTATAACATATTTTTCCATAACAAATTAGCCAATAATCCAAAAATAATTATTTGAATTCATAAACAAAGGCCAATACAAAGCAATTTTTCATGAATAACCACATATTTTGTTTACTTAAAGCAAGATAAAGTTATATGAAAATAATGAGTAATTCTATATTTGATAATTTTCTGATATAAGGCATTCACATGGAAAAATATATTTCTTACTCTGTTTTTCAATTAAGTTTTCTGTTTCTGGCAAGCTGAGTACATTAAGCTTTCTTTTTCAATATTGTATTCCTCAAGCACAGTTACTATAATTTACTGAACTATTAAAAATTATTTTTGAATTGATATTTCAATAAGATTAATAAGTTAGTGAGAAGGAATTCTCGTCCTTCAATAGGAAATACTTAAAAAAACTATTAATTCAAAAGTACAACAAAGGAATAATGGAATTGTTTGAAGTGATATTACTAGCCCATGTCCTGATAGAATTTGAATTCAGATCTACACTTTTGTCAAAATTTATTAAGCAATAAATTTGAGATCCACACATTTCATTTTATATAAATTTAATGATGTGCAAATAATTGCAGGATTCTTAATGATATTTATGTTCATGTGTAGGGAGATAGATGGTAATATATGAAAATTATTTATATTAAAATGCATAAAAGATGTATCGTTTAATAGGAAAAAAGAGCATAATTAAATGTTATTGGTTGGATTTAGAAGGTAGATGGATGTGTGAAATTATTGGAAATTTTCTTTTTATCCTTGTTTACAATTTACATTTAAAAATTTTAATTGCAATTTAAAAAGAATTCCTTTTCTACATAGACTTAAATTTTTTCTCCATTTTTACAGATTTGTAAAGATTATGCAGTTAAGTGGAACCAATTGATAGCCTTTGGAGACTATATTTTGTATAACTTGGAATTTTAAAAACACCTTCTGAAAAAAATGCAATATACAAAATGAGAGTTTGTATGTTCCAATCTATATGTGCAGCTTTCAGTATGTGGATTGAAACCAACTTAGCATTTTGGTTTCTTGTCCTTCCATTGACCCCAATTTTCAAAGGTTTAGAAATTGGCTGCGAATCTGGCTTTGGTGTTGAAACTTGGCACCAAGAGTAAAACTCAAGACCAAGTCATCATTTTCAGTTTATTTTTAAGTTTCTTGGCATGAAGTTGCAATATACATGTCTTTGCCTAAGACTGTAATGCCAGGGGCTGTCAGGATGCCGGGTCCCTCCAGGGATGCACCATGAATATCTGCAGACATTGGCAGCAAGGTCAGAATGGATGAAACTGCTACAGAAGGAGCTCAGAAATAAATGAGAAAGAGAGGCAAAAGTTTAATGCTTTGTTATGAGCCATTCTTCATTCTGAAATGGATAATGGTCAAAGATTCAAAATTTTAGTAAGCTGGTTTACTACCTAACTATACTTCTTTTCAACATTTTTAAATAGAGTAAGAAGGCTGTAATGTTAATGATTTGTAGAACAGGTATATAAGGCAAGAAAATTATGTCTTCTGACTTGTACTTTTGGTTTTTTTCTCTTTTTTGTGTACTTTTATGCTATTTTGTCAATTGATGGTAAAACCAGCATTTATTTTAACAAAATACAGCTCTTTAAGATTGGTTTTTTATTCTTTCCCCTTTCTCCCATTGTAGTTTATGAATAAAACCTAAAAAAAAAGAAAGAAAAAAAGAAAAAAAAGGTAGCCTTTTCACTTTAAGATTGTGGGCTGGAGCAGCTCAGTAGCATAAGTGCCTGTCTGGCATGTGCAAGATGATAAGTTTGATCCTTATACTGAAAACAAAAATGTACTTTAAGATTGCTTTTGTCTCAAATTCACAAGAAAAATGGTTTTCACCAATTTTTATATTTATTTTATGAACACTTTAAATCAGTTAATATTAATTTTCTATGCAAAATTTCAGTATGTAGCTCAAAGACTTGAAAAACTTGGGGTGTGTGCAAAACATTCTCTTGGTAACAGATATTTAGTAAAGATCTTGCACCAGTTCTAAATTGTACAGAAAAGAAAATATTAATCCAGAAATCACTGTTATTAACTTAGAAAATTTGCCCAATACAATAAACCAAGACAAAGACAAATGTTAGAGAAACATACTAGAGAAGGAACTTAGTGACCTATTCATGCAATGAGCTTCACACTGGCACTTCTGTTTTCCTGGCTCTGCCTGAAGCGCCTCACATGGAAATAGAGAAATAAAACAGATATTGTTTCTCCATTAGAAGAACCAATAAACTTGCCTTGAAAAGTGAATAAACAGGTTCCTGGGCTCAGCAGCCACGCTTGGACTGTGATGTACATCTGGAAGTGATCACAGAGGAGGTTGAACTTGCAAGATTCTTCTAATAGGGATTTGTAGAACGATGAGAAGCAAAAGCTGAGAATAAATCAGAGCCACGAAGAGAGCAAAGGAAAAGTGAAGAGGAAGACAAAAAAAATGAGAACCAGCAAATAAATAGTGCCACTGAGTTTAACAGTAACATTTGGTGCTGCCCAAGCATTCACGGAGCATCTAGCCTGACGTACTTCATTATTATAGACATCGTTTTGTTTGCTAAAATATAGCCTTGTAGCCTTGTAACACAGGCTCAGTTATTCTTCCCTTTTACAGACAAAACAGAAGCTTATAAAATTTAAGGAACTTTCCCAAAGTTGTACATCAAGTATAACTGAATTCAAATGTAGAAATAAATATTTTAATTTCAGACCTCAAGCTAACCAGGTGCAGCAGAGGTACGCTAATGATGTGGCTTTAGAATGGCCTGAAAGGTGACTCTCTAACTCAACAGGAAAAAGATATATGCACAATTTCTGTAGCATGAAGGAAAAATCTAAATTATTGGAGTCTGAAAACACAGAGCCAAGACAAAAGAAAGAACTCCATGATTTTTGCACTTACAATGAGCCATATAAACCCCTGATTCCCAAAACAGAATAACAGCATTGACAATGACACCCCTATTTCAGATAGTAAACTATTTTCCAAAACTATTGAAAAATTATGAATCAAGAATATGACTTGTGAGGTTGCAATTCTCTAGGCTGTGCTTTCTTTACTGACATTGATTTACTTTCTCTGAAAACTAAAATCATTATCATTACATAATATGACTGGTTAATCAGGATAATTCAGTGGGTAACAATGGTGGTCTCTCTGTGGAAAAATCTGTGATTCTGTCTGCACATTGTTTCACTGAATCGGTGAAAATCTCATCTTTTCCTACTAGATTTTTGTTATCTGGTATAAATATGTTAGGACATTGTCTAGAACTTAAACCAAGTATGACAATTCATACACAGTATTTCTTTATCACAAGTAGGGTATATTCCTGATTGATGTAAAGAATTATTAGAAATAAAAGCATAAATTTATTTTTACTGTTTTTATACTTTTATTATTAATTTGATACTTAATAGTTAACAGAGTCCTAGCCCAGGTCCGGTGAGTGTGCGGAGAGTTTCCTGCTACCCTGCGCAGGCGGGACCAGTCCCAGCCCAGGCACAGCGTGGGCCGGAACCTCTCCCAGCCCCGCGGGCCGCCACCCACCACTCTGCAGT
>NW_004524720.1:4481952-4484586 GCF_000260255.1 Octodon degus | reverse complement strand
GAAAAAGAAAAAATGAAAATCTCTCTGGGAAAATTAACAGAATTTAAGCCTCAAGTTCTAAAAGGGACTTCAAATCTCTGTCCCTAGAACTAATCAAATATCTACTTAATAGTTTTGTGATGCTTTCAACCCCATACATACACACAAGCACACATAAACGCACACATGCACACACACATACACACACACAGCTTCCTTTATATGAGCAAATAAACATAGAAGTAATTTAAAGAGAACTGAAAAAGATAGATAACAAAAAAGAGGGTGGTGGATTTTGTAGAGATGGGAAAGAGCCTCAGGAGAGTGGGAAGGAAAGGGGAAAGTAGCAATGTTTGAAATGCGACGCAAAATAAATAAATTGCAGTGTCTTGGAATGCACTCTTGGAAGACAGAGCTGTGAAAGTGCAAGGAAGTCATTACACCCACCAAGGCTATAAATATTTTTAAGGAGAAGGATGATTGAGGTTGGAAAGAGTCACAGAGAGGATCTGGGGGTGACTAACAAATTCGTTCGTATCTTGACCTGGGTCATTGTTACAGGGTTGATGACTCTAGAAAAATGGGCTTGTTCTGTGGTATTTTCTGGATTGCATTTTATTTTACAACTTAAAATAATAAATAAAATTTTGAAATAGAAGTAAATACACTGCATCTTGGTCTTTAATTTAATAATCATGCCTGGTGTAGAACATACAATAAATACAATTTGTGAAGAGAGCTTGAGATACGATAGGTTCTTCCACAATTACATCCCTCTATTCTCTCTTCACAGAAGATTGCCTATTCTATTTTATTACCTTACATATATTGTGTTATCGCACCAGTTAGCAAAATGTTCACAGAACTTACAAATGAGGAGAGTGAATTTGGAAATATCTACAAGGTTAGTAAGTCAACTTATTGCATCTTAAGCTTATCAAAATCTGTGTTTCATGAATTGTTACAAAAGAGACTGAAAACCAGCTTTGTGCAGAATAAAATATTACTTTATTGTCTCCTTTGTACCAGTGCTTTTCATTCTTCCTCTTTTTCTTTTTGCATCTCTCTCCTCTTGCTCTTTCATTTCTATCTTCACTTTCCCTTCCCTTTGCTTTTTCTTTCTTTATAAAACTTTGGAGAAGAATACAGTCGAAGGACATTTGCAGCCTTGATTCTGACAAGCACAAGTGGCCCCTGAACAAGGTGGCAGCTGAAAACACTGCTGCTGAGGAGTTAATTTGGGGACATTCAACATGTTCTAATGTTTTCCTGTAAGAACCTGCACTGCCCCCAGGCCTCCTGTATGATCCCTCTCTTCCTTTTGTCTTCTACTGTCCAAAACGGCCCAAATCCATTCATTTCTTTTTATTCTTTCTTCCCTACCTTAGCTTGGTACCACCATCTTCTGAATGTGTCGCAACCCTTCTCCAAGTTGCAGCCCATTGAGCTTCCTGAAAGGCAAGGTCTAGGTGATGTCACACACCTGCCCAGACCTATCGTTGTTCCACACCCCTCTCACAGGCAGTGGCTGCTCACCTGGTGGCCTCCCTGAGTGCGTCAACAGCTCAGTGACTCCCCCTGTCCTCTTCGTGATGGTACTGCTTTGCACATCCTGCTTCTCCCCTCACAACAGGACTCACTTTGCCCTTCTCATTTTATCTCGGGGAACTCTCTCCCTTAAGTACCAACATAGCTATGCTACCCCCAAGAAGATTTTTCAGCTAGCAAAGGGCAAGACTAGAGGAGCTTTCTGCCTGCACAGGATACCTGTGCAGTCGGCAATACCAGCTAGTGACTAATTATGTCACCCTGAGTATCCCTCCTCATTGCACCAATGTCTTTATTTACTTGTGTGGGCTGTAGTTAACACAACACACAGAGGACCCTAATTAAAAGTTTATTTACCAATTTACTAAATAAATGAATGAAAAGGAAGTAAAAGTGCATCACTCCTTGGCCTTTCAGCTGATATCAAGAGTAAGAGTCATGCAAAATAGCCACGGTGCGTGAGAAAAACTCTTGAACATGAGCATAAATATAGGAAAGGCAACTGGAAAAGTAGGAAATGCTTTGCTCATAGTAGCTATATTAAAACATATTTCTAAGTCAGCTTACAATTCAATAAAATAATCAGATAAAATAGATTAAAGTGCTGCTCCTGGGGTCATGGCATCTGAATAGAATTCTACAGCACGTAGAATTAGAGGTGCTTTTGCATATCACCTTTGGGAGTGGCATTGTGCTCCTAGGATTTAAACGTCACCTGAACTTCATAAATTATACCCTATAATTACATTCTAAATCCATATAATGTTGTCAGCCTTTGATTAGGTGTGAAGGTTCAGAGGAATAATTTCATAAGTTTTGAACTGGTTGCAAACTGTTGGAAACAAAAAGTATTACTTGAGGTAAAGTTTTGAATTTTTCCTGATAAGTAATCAAGAGCTGCATATGGCTTCATGTGAAATAGACAGGTGTGCTGCTTCCACTGTATACCTCTCTGACTCTACTGTGTCCCTTTTGGAAGCAAAGAATTGAATTAGTTGAAAATCACGAAAGAACGTCAAACAGCATTTGAGCAACCTGAATTTTCCCCGAATTTTTCCCTGGACACTGTGGCCGCACAGCCCTTTTCATAGGCAAGGTCACTTGGAG
>NW_004524720.1:4480098-4481457 GCF_000260255.1 Octodon degus | reverse complement strand
TTTTTTTTTTTCTTTTCTTTTCTGTGTGATTCAAAATTAGTGTAATCTTTCAGTGTCTAATATGCAATGGAAGCGGTTTAGAAATTAAGCTGCAGAAGATTGTGTCCTTGGCAGGGACAGAGCGACACCATGTGGAAGAAGGCAGAACGCAGCCATCCCTCGGTGTCCCAGCCTGAAGCTAGGTGCCTGATGGAGCCTTTGCCCAGATCGTGGAGGTTGGACGCTCAGGGAGCAGGGGCTGCCCAGGCAGCATGAGACCTTGCTATGTCACCTTTTGTAAGAGGCCGTGGTTTATACAAATCAAGAATACACTTATTTGTTGCTAGCTGCATGCCATTTCGAATGAAGGGTGCATGCCGAGGTGCTCAGCAAATATGAATTGGATGAGTAATAGTTCAGCCTTTGATATTCTCCAGGGCAAAAATATACACTCAGTAACATCCTTGAGACTGACTTCCATCTTTTGTAAGTCAATCTAAATACTTCCTTGATATTTTTGTTTACTTTGCATAGCAGGGACCTAAAACAGAAAAATCGAAGAGGAAATGGTTAGAATGATCGAAAAGTGATTAATACAAAAGTATTACTGAAGTAATAATTGTTATTTAGCTTATTAAATATTACATTCAGGTCTATTCAGCCTCATGCATCCATTAAGAATTAAATATCCACTGATTCCTTCCCAAATCAATCTGAGACAAGTAACAGATAAGGGAACTGAAGCTCCACGGCATAGAGTGACTTTTTCACACTCAAGTGACTCTCAAATGCCAATACCTAAACTCCACCCCCTGGACCTGTGGAATGCAGTGGGTGCTGTGCTGTGTGGTACTGTTTGCTAGCAAATGGAATTCAGTGGAAGGCCTGAACAGAAGGCACATATTCCAAGTTACTTTAGCTATTTCAGCTTGCATTTACATATAAATTTTCACTCTATATCATCTGTGTCCAACACGTAGCAATGAGATTTTGATAAGAATTGTGTGAAACCTGTAAGATGTTTCTATTAATCTTTTAAAATAAGTCTTAAAGATCTTTCGTTATGCAGTCTAAACTCACCATTGCATCTATGTGCATGATAGCTCAGGAAATGTCCTGCTTTAAACTCTGTTCATAAGGGAATATAATTACTATCATGAATATATGCATTTGAGACAGTACATTTCCATAATTGAAAAATTATATTTGACCCTACGGTCCTCCATTTGCTAAGATAACAAATTTGATTGCTTAACTCTGTGTGCTCTTAATGGTGTGTGCTCACAAGACAGGGCAGGACTGAGGTTCAGAGCTCCAGCAGGGCAACTGCATGAGAGAGGAGGAGAGGCCTGCGACCTGCGGAGAAGATGGAGGGGAGCG
>NW_004524720.1:4478724-4479738 GCF_000260255.1 Octodon degus | reverse complement strand
GCACATGTACTGCAATAATTTTAAGGACAGTTACTAAGGATATATTGAAAGGTACCATGCTTGAGGCCACCCACAGACAATCTCTGACATTACATTGTTCATAAGACCTACAGAGGGTCTGTTAGGGACAGGCAGCTATTCAAATTTTGAATTGCTATGAAGGGAGACTCTTTTTCCAGGCTTATTTGTAGAGGTAGGAAAGCACCATGCCTGCAGCCCCCAAGAGCATTCCTCTTGCCTGACGTTACTACTCCCACGTAATGGCACACCTATGCGGACAACATGTCACTTGAGCCTGATTCCACTGACTAATTTCCATCCTACTGCTTGATACAAATGGAAGAAAAATTAGTAGATGTATGTGTGGGTAAGTAAACAAATATCTTGAAATTATTTGGGTGGAAGTAGTGGTAGAAGTCTACAGATTTAGTACTCAAATGAAGAACTTCTATTTGTTTACACATCATAGTTGGGGGCCGACATCTGCTAACTAACTTAAAGCTGTGTAAGTGGCTACATGCAGAGAGGTAACATCCCAGCTTGGGGCTCAGCTCACTTTTTTTTTTTTTTTTTTTGCGCTATCAGGGATTGAATTCAGGCCCTTGCACTTGTGAGGGAAGCACTTATTCTGCTGAGCTATCTCCCTGGCCCCTCAACTCTTTATGCTGTTCTTTTATGTTTTTATTTTTTTCATTAACATTATTGAAAATCAATAATTACATAGCATATTAAAAATTGTACATAAATATTGAAATTGAAAGCTATAAGATGTAGACAGAGTGAATTTTAGAGAAATATTTCTGAAATGAATACATAGCATGAGATTAATAATAGATTTCACATTGTAAATAAATTATTTACAAACTTAAATGAATATAACAATAAAAATTGTCCAAAATAAAAATGAAGAAAGAATTTAAAGGTCACTCATATAATAGTACACTCTGTGGCAAATTCAAGAAACTTATATTCATATAATTAGAACTCTCAAAGTAGAAAGGGATAGGCAATAAA
>NW_004524720.1:4470663-4478624 GCF_000260255.1 Octodon degus | reverse complement strand
GCAGTGTATTATTTGTTGAAACTGTACTTCCGATTTGATTTGAAACTGTCTCATTGCTATATGTTTATCAATAAAACTGTAGAAAAAAAATAGTTAACAATAAGGCATTATTATAAAATTCTAAGGCATAAAATGATCCTCCTGAATATGAAACATGTTAAAAATAGTAGTTAGATGCATAGAACATGGACCTATTTGTCTAAAATGCTGACACAATCTCTGTCATATTTGACTGAATTTGAGATGTAGGTACTATGTCTTAATATTTTCTGAACAGGAAAATTAATTATTTGACTTTCCCACCATACCAACTCAAATCAGAAGTCATAATGACTTTCTTTAAATAGCTATTTAATTTAAAACCCATCTAAAGTGTATCACAAGATTATTGTCTGGAGTGCTTTAAATATTTAGTAAAGGCTGAAATGTGATTTCAGGAAGGGTAGCTGATGAGAAATATATAATTCAGAATCTTTTCCTTAAGTTCACATAAATTCCTTTAAAATGTCATTTATTCTCAATTAGGCATATCCCGGAGTCTTTCTCATCTATGTTGGCTTTGCCTAATTATTTTCATTTTAGTTTTTAAGACTCTGAACATCCTAGAAGAAAAAAAAATACTGTAAATGTCACAAATGTACAAAACTCTCACTTGATATTTAATCAAGTGCTCTTTTGGAGATATGCAAGATCTATTTCTGTTTTAAAAGTTAAAGAACCACAACCCTTACGCATGCAAAGAAACTTCCAGTGAGATGGAGCAGAATTGCTGCTTCCTGTGTGTCTCTTCCACGGAGCTCCCTGTGCCAAACAGCTCCAAGATGAGGCCATTACAATGGATTTCTGTCTTTGATGTATGACCCTACTGGCATCTGAAATGCTTTTTTTTAAAAAATGACTATATGCTTCATGGAATACATGGAATACCTAATTTGGATAAACTCAACATTCATTTGGATTTTCTACAACTATATCTGAAGTAAATATCAAAGAAAAGTCACGAGAATTTTTTTTCATATAAAACTACATGGAAGAGCAAAAGAAATAATGCCACTTTTTGCTGTTTTGGTTAAAAGCTGCACCGGTTATACCTAATTTTAATGAACAATAATATCTACTTCTGTATAGGGTACAATTAAGGCAGTTGTTTTTGTGAGTAACATGAGGCACAGTGGGTTACTGGTCAAGGGAGTGTACAATTGCTGAGAAGCAAGCGCTTAAATAGAAATGTAACAATAGTTAACTACTCTTCACACTACTTATTATATATACATGAGAAAGCTTTGCTTCCTGGATTGTATAAAGTGCAAAGGGAGAGGAAGCAAATTCTCTTGTTTCTTCTTATATCCTCATTAATAAACACTCTATATTTATGACATAACTATATTCCAAATGTTCTACCCCCAAGTACCATCGCATTGGAGATTAGCCATCAACACACCAATTCTAGAGTGTGTTTAGGGGAATATAGGCACTCAGTGCCTAGCACTTCTCCCAAGTTCTGATTCTTCTTACAGGAGAACTATGGTAGAAACAAGGATCAGCAAGACTGGCATTCAGAGGCACCCAGTGGTCCTTCCCCAACACACAGAGTAAACAGAACAGTGAACAACTACTTTCAGGTTGAGTGTCTAAAAGACAAAACTGGAGCACAAAAGCAAAGCCCATGAAGCACAAACTCTTGAACTGGCTACACAGAAAGGAAATTGAAGCACGACTTTCATGCCATCTCCTTAGTGGACACTGGCTCAGAACCAGAAAGAACATCTCCTTATGAAAATAAAGTGATAAGAAGGCTCCATGTATCCCCACCGCCTCTACAGAGTCCTGAAGCTGTACTGCTGGAGAATGTTTCATTGATCATGAGTCCAGTTTGGGGAGCTGCCTGGACTTTTACAAGGCTGAATTGCAGAGGAATCCACCTTGTGCCCTATTGCCCATGACCTAAAGGACTAACATATTGTGCCTTCTTGACCTGGAGCTACTGCTAAAATGCGTCCTGCTCGGTGGCTACTTGCCTCTGCCTCTCTCCTTCTCTGAGACTCTCACATCATTATATCACACTCATCCTGCACTTTCAGTCAAATAATTGTGGAACCCTCCTTCCATCATCCTTGACCTACCCTACGGAGTAAAATATGAGCTTCTAGGTGGTATCTCTTCTGGGGAAGGGAGCAGAAGCCAAACTTTTGCTCTTCCTTGAGCTCTAAGGTCAAACTAGAGCTCATTCCTGGGCCCTGCAACCATAACACCTGTTTCTCAAAGAGCCTGAAGAACTGCTGCATCTGACTCATTCAGGGCCTACCACAGTCTCCATTCTTCACTGTCCTCCCTCTTCCTGCCAGAGGTACCATTATCTCCTTGAGCTGCAGTTGTGCCTTGGTTGCCAGCATCTGAGCCTCTGGAATACCTCTCATCTCCAGACCCATGCCAGTGCTGTTCCCTGAGCCCCAGGATCTGAATCAGAATGGCATTCACACCCTCTGAGCTCCTAGGTAGAGCCTAACTGCCATGATCCCTGGCTCAATAGGAGACTTATATTTACCTATGTCTAAGAAAGTGAACCTGTACTACCTATGCTATAGCACCATAGTAATGCAACAGAACATTGTTCACATCCATTCAGAACATTGTTCACATCCATTCCAATCACCTGAACACATCACTCTTCTGGCTCCCTATGGCCCATATCAGACAAAGCACCAGGAGTCATCCCCTCAGCTAAGTCTCCCTACCATGGGGAAAATGAGAAAAGAAATATTCCAAATCTCTTGCCTCAAATAATCCTAACAGTCTACCTCATCAGCATCATAAACTCTGGTAGCCTACGCTATTGAAGTGCCCACAAGTATCATTAGTGTTCATTTGAGCTGAGTAATCTGCACAGAGGTTATTCTACTGAACTCACCAGAGCCACAGACAATGCACAGTATCTAACCAACACCCTCACACAGATCTGAGATAAGTCCTTATATAAGCCACTCTACAAAGGTAACTGTTTTTATAGATGCAGTGTGTCAGTGCAGGAACATACCAGAAACATGAAAAAGCAAAGCATAATTCAAAAAAGGAACATAATAAGTCTGTGACAATTGACCCTAAAGAATGCAACGTATATGAATTCTTACTCAAAACAGTAAACACAAAAAACCACAGTGAGATACAACAAAGTACAGGTAGACAAGGGCCAGGGAGACAGCTCAGCAGTGTAAGTGCCTGCCTGGCAAAAGGTCTTGAATTTGATCCCCGTACTAAAACAGTACAGGTAGTACAGGTAGACAATTCAATGAAATTAGAAACCATTCAAATCAAAAATAGAAATGTACAGGGCTGAGGAGATAGCTCAAAGGTCTAATTGCCTGCCTGGCTAGCATAAGAACCTGGTTTCTTTTTGTTACAGCGTCTCACTGAACAGCTTGGACTCCTAGTAATTCTTCTGTTTTCAGCCTCCCCAGAGCTGGAATTACAGGCATGCACCACCATTCCCCAACCTGGAGGCTGGCTCAGTGCACCTGTGGGTGGGGCTGGTGCAGCATGTGGTACCTAGGCTCAAACCCCAATCCCAGCACTTGCCTAAACAGGTACTTAGTCTGCTGGGTTATCTCGCTGGCCCAAGGATCTGACACCCCATTCCCTGTGGGCCCTGAATTCCCAGCACACTGTGCCAACCACAGAAACTGGAGGTGGTGGCACATGCCTGTAATCCCAGCACTGGGGAGGCTGAGGCAGGAGGATCACTACAAGTCTGAGCTGTGTACCAAAACCCTGTACCTATTAAATAAATAAAAAAGATTTTTAAAAAATTAAAATATACCAAGTGACAAGTGAAATGAAAAGGAACCAAGCAAATGTCTTGTGGCTGAATAATTTAATGAATGAAATAAATGTAATTGAGAGCTTCAAAGCAAATAAGGTCAAATAAAAGAAAGAATTTATGAACTTACAGACAGGTCTTTTGAAATTATCCAGTCAGAAGAAAACAAAAAGAATGAACAAGTGAAAAAGCCAACAAGTCTTACAACAACAAATGTTTTTGTTATTGAACTTTCATAAGGAAAAGAACTAGAGTATTGCACAGAAAGCTTATTAACAAAATACTTGCTGAAAATTCTTCAAGCCCTTGAAGGTATGGAGACCCAGAGAGCTCAAAAGTTCCTGAAAGATCAACCCAAACAGATTAGAAAATGGCAAATCATCACCGAACTGTCAAAAGTAGAAGCCAAAGATTCCTGAAATCGCTAAGTGAGATCATCAGGTCACAAACAGGGCGCACCCATTCGACTGGCAGCCGATTTCTCAGTGAAAACCTTGGAAGGCAGAAGAGAATCATAGCAGACACTCACAGTGCCCTCAGAACAAAGCCACCAGTTGTACCCAACAAAGGTGTCCTTCAGAAATGAATGAGAAATAGTCTGTCCCAGCAAACAAAGGCTGAAGAAATTTATCTGCACTAGATTGGCCTTCCAGTAAATCCTTAAGAAAGTTCTTCACCAGAACATGAATGAATAATTGTTTTAATGAAAACACACGCAAGGATAAGCCTCTCTGGTCAATTTTTTCTCTCTTTTTTATTAGTATATGTTTGTGCCATCTAATAAACACATCACTGTTGGACACTTGCGCAGATATAGCTCATCTTGATACTGATACATTATTCTTCTCCCTTCTTTACATCTCCCCATCCTCAGGTTCTCCTCCCAACTCCATCAATTTTATCTCAATATTTTCTATCATATGTATTTTGTTTTCATATTACTATAATGGTATTGAGGATGTCTTTCAAAACTAGTATGAAGAGTAAAAATTACAGTGATCAAAAATAACAAAACTACAAATTGCTAAGTAACACATAATGTCAAAAAGATGTAAGTTCCGGCAACAAAACTATAAATTATGAAAAACAGTAGTAAAAGTCCAGCTAATTTTAGCTTAAAATAGCCTAGTAGCAAGATTATTTTTTTTTGAAACCTTATGGATATCCCAAGGCAAGAATTACAGTTGATGTACAAAGCAGAAAAGGAAATTAGAGAGTTTAGCACTATATAAAATCACTAAATTGCAAAGATAAAAAAGAAAGAAAAGAACAAAACATCTATAAAGCAGGGAAAACATAATTAACAAAATGGCATGAGTAAATCCTTACTTATCAATAATAATTTTGAATGTAAGTTAAACAAATTCTCCCACCAAAGGTGTAAAAAAGAGACTCATTTTAGCTTTGAAGAGATAGATTGAAGTAACCAGGTGGAAAAGATATTCCAAAGTAGTGGCCGTGTGAGAGCAGAGACGGCTATCCTACATCAAAGAGATTTCGTGTAAAAAATTGCTATGAGGCAAAAATTGTTGTTCAATCATAAAGAGTCCGAATCTTCAATAAGACATAACTATAATAAATATATACACATCCAACACTGGAATAATTACTTGTTCAAAGCAATTATTAACAGAAATGAAGGAAGAAATAAGGGTGGTACAATAATAGTAAGGGACTTTAATACTCTGCTTTCAACATGGTTTCATCAACCACTACAGAAAGGAAATGCTAGACTTAAACTACACATTAGATCAAATGAACCCAACAGACAAGTAAATATTCTCTTTCAGGAATAAAATACCTCCAGGAGGGACCACATAGGCCACAAGACAAGTCATAACAAATTCAGGAAGATTGAAATCATAGCCAGCACTGTTAGTGATTTCAATGGTATGAAACTAGAAATCACTAACAGGGAGAGTGTTGGAAAGCTACAAATATGTAGAAGTTTAACCACATGTTCCTGAATAAACAAAGAATCAAATAAAATACCAAAAAATAAAATGTTGAAATACTTTAGCTGGATATGGTGTCCTATGCCTGCAATCTCAACCACTCAGCATGCTCAGGCAAGAGGTCTACTTCATCCCAAGAATCAGCCTAGATGATATGGTAAGAGCTTTTATCAAAATAAAATAACAAAAAATAAAACAGAAGTACAGCATATCAAACCTGTGGGATGCAACAAATATAGTTCAAACAGAAAAGTTTCCAATAATAAATGTTTATTGTAAAAAAGAAAGACTCCAAATAAATAGCCTAATATGATGACTTAACAAGTCAGAAAAAGTGAAACAAAGTTATTCCAACACAAGCACAAGAAAAGCAATAATAAAATTAAAAAAATAATATATATATATATATATGTGTGTGTGTGTGTGTGTGTGTGTGTGTGTGATTTTCCCCTTCTCTTTTCCTCTTTTCTCCTTTCCCTCATCCCAATTATTATTTATTCCTAATGTACTACTAATTTCTGTTGGTTTTTTGAAGGTAGCTTAATGCTCAAAAAATTTTCTTTGACCAATTTTATATGCTTACAACTGTAATCTGAGTAATTACATTGAAGACTGCAATGTGCAGTATAACAGCCACTGTTGAACATGTAATATCTTGGTTTTTTATAATTTTTTTAATGTATTTAGTACAAGGTCTGCAGGGTCTCACTACACAGATCAGACTCATAGTGGTTCTCCTGTTTTCAGTGTCCCAAGTGCTAGGATAACAGGTGCAGGCCACCACATCCAGTCTTAATCACAGTCTCAGCACACCCTGGTGGCAGGACCAGCACAGCATGCTTGGATCCTTATAAATTGCGTATCCTTCCTAATATCTTGTGTACTGTTTTTCTATTATCTTTAAAATAGAAAGGTCAAAAATTAGAATATAATTCAATGCAACCACTGAAAAAATAAAACCAAGAGCTGATTTTTGAAACAGTAAACAAAGAACTCCAACTCTCTTAAGCTACTTAAGAGAAAAGAGGTAAAATTCATATAAAATCATAAATGAAAATGAAGTCATTTAACAGACACCTAACAGAATATAAGAGGAGGAGAGTGCATCTGCAGGAACACTCTGGACCAAAACCCAGGCACACCACTAGAGCAAGAACCTCTGCCACGCCCTCAGACCCCTTCCAGAGATGCCCCAAGCCTGTGGAGTGCCTGAGAACTTCTGCCATGCATTCAGGACCCCCCAGATCCAGCCTAAGCCCAGGCTCGGGGAGTGTGTAGGAGAGTTTCTGGCTCCGGTGTGCCTGTGTGAACTCTCTGGACCAAAACCCAGGCATGCCATGAGAATGAGATACTCTGCTCCATGCTCAGGACCCATCCACCCCTCCAGAGCCCATCTTCCAAGCCCACCACTTGAGTGAGAACATCTGCAGTGCCATCGGGACCCCCCAGACCCAGCACAAGTCCAATCACTGCTAGTGTGTGGGAGAGCTTCTGCACTACCCTGCACCCCCTGGGCAAGGGGCGAAACAGGTTCACTTCCAAGGGCTACACCAGGAAGGAGCTGAGCACAACAGCTAGACCCAAACAAGGCACAACTGGATAAGCTTAAATTTAATAAATCTGCACCAGATTTTCAGTAAGTCATAAGGTTATAACTACACTAAAGCTCTACCCAAAAGGTCAGAGGCCAAAGCTATAAAAAATGAGAAAGAGAAGGAGCAAAATGCAATCTCAGGGCTCAAGCCCATTCAAACAAGTACAGAGGACACTAGCTCAGCTGAAATGTATGAATTAATAGAGTCCCAAGTAAAGAAACAACAGCAAAAAGGTATAGAGGAACACAGATCAGAATTAATCTCTGAAATAAAAAAGAAATCTCTGAAATAATAGCGTCTGAAGTAAAGAATAAAATCCAGAAACATATAGAGGAAATCAGGTGATAAATAATCTCTGAATTAAAGAATTAATAACTGCTTCTCAAGAAGACATTGAGAGCTTAAGCAACGCCGGGGTCTGAGGAATGTCAACTATTCAACATGGAGGCGGAGGTCGATAAGCTAGAACTGATGTTCCAGAAAGCTGACTCTGATCTGGATTATATTCAGTACAGGCTGGAATATGAAATCAAGTCTAATCATCATGATTCAGCAGGAGAGAAAAATCCAGTAACGCTCATAAAGGAATTATCAGCC
>NW_004524720.1:4464556-4470278 GCF_000260255.1 Octodon degus | reverse complement strand
TGGTAATTTTAATTAAGGAAGTCCCTTAATACTAATTCTGTACCTGTTTTCTTTTTGTATTATTGGGATAATGGATATTCTGGCTTATCATAAAAGAATGTATATTTTAGTCTGTCATTGAGTGAATGAATGTGCATTGGGAATTAAAGTATACTATAAGCAAAAAAAAAAAGACATTGATACAAAAATAGGTATTAGAAAAGTGATGGATTCCTTGAATGAGCAATACAGGAAAGAAATAGATCGCATACAGTAGAGTCAAAGAGATATAGAGGAACTTAAAATCTCAATCACAAACTTGCAAGACTGTTTGAGTGAAAGTGAAGACAGAGTTTCAGATCTTGAAGATGCTGTCACAGCTAAAGAAAAGGTCAAAAAAGATCTCTTAAAAATAACTAGGATGCAGGAAAAAATAACACATCACCTGCAAGACGAAGCAAGGATGAACAACATGAGCCTAATAAGCATCAATGAGAAAGAATGAGTCAATACAAAAGATATGAAAAGAATATGGACAGAAGTAATAGCAGAAAGCTTCCAAATATGAGGACATAATCTGACATTCAAGTTACCAAAGCATAGAGAACACCAAATAATTTCAACTCAATTAAAAACACACAAAGACATATAATAGTCAAGTTCCCAGAAATCCAGCATAAGAAAAATGTACTAAAAACCACTAGAGAAAATAAACAGATCATATTTAAAGGAAAACCCATCAGAATAATGACAGATTTCTCTTCACAAAACATGAAGGCAAAAAGAGCATGGAGCAGAGTACTTCAAGTCCTCTATGAAAACACATTCCAGCCCCGATTACTATGCCCTGTAAAACTCTCTTGCAAGTTTGATGGAGAAGTGAAATACTTCCATGACAAAGAACAACTAAAGAATTTCATGATGACAAAGCCAACCCTACACAGACTACTAAAAGATTCTTTAGAGAGGGACCAAAATGATCAGAACTCCATGAATGACAACAGAAGGAGCCCACTAAATAGAGCAAACAATTAAAGACAGGAGAAAAAACAGTATACAACAGCAAGTAAATAACATGTCGATCGTAAATGAATACATCTCAATTATAACCATCAATGTAAATGGACTCAATTCACCAATTAAAAGAAATAGACTGGCACAGTGAATTAGGAAAAACAATCCAACAATATGCTCTATAAAAGAAACAAACTTAACTCAAAAATAAATTCATAGGCTGAAAGTCAAAAGATTGAAAACAATAACTACATGCCCTCGCAGCTCAGAAAAAAGCAAGGGTAACAATCCTGTTCTCAGACAGTCTCAACTTCAAAGCAAGAACGATCAAATGAAGTAAAGAAGGCCAATACATACTGGTTTGGGGAAAAATTCAAGAGGAAGAGGTAACACTCATAAATGTTTACGCACCAAACACAGGCACACCCAAATAAATAAGACAAATCTTTTTTTTTCCATAATTTTATTGAGAAACAAATTAAGATTCATCCTTATGGACTACTGGACTCTTTTAGAATATTTTACTGAGTTAACACACCTATAATATTCAAATAATGGAACTTAACAAAAAAAGGGGATACAGATGAATGTCCATTTTGTATCTGTGTATTCAAAATGGTTAGGATAGATATATAATTACATTCTCTTAATGAATAGATGGATTTGTTGTAATAGTGTTTGTAAATAGGATATCATGTCTGCATCTTGTACAGCAAATAACCACTAGGAAGAGAGTACGCAATGTCTTAATTATTGAAACTGTCATACCAATTTGATTTGAAACTGTTTCAATGCTATTTGTCTCTCAATAAAATTATGGAAAAAAATAAAAATAAAAGGAAAGTCTTGGGAAAAAATAGCAGCTAAAAAAAGTAAAAATAAATAAATTCTTCCTTAAAATGCAAAAAAAAAAAATTTAATATCCAACACAACAATCTTTTTTTTTTTTTTTTTTTCGGAACCGGGTATTGAACTCAGGCCCTTGCACTTGCCAGAGAAGTGCTTATTCCACTGAGCCATCTCCCCAGCCCTAACACAACAATCTTAACAGGAGACCTTAACGCCACCTTATCACAAAAAGATAGGTCAACCAGACAAAAAATTAGCAAAGAGGTAGCATAACTGAATCAGAGGTTGGAACAAATGAACTAAGTGGACATATACATAGCGTTTCACTCAATGACAGCTGAGTAAATATTTTTTTCAGTGGCACATGGGTCATATTCTAAAATAGACTACATACTAGACCATACTAGGTCATGGTTAAGTATATGCAAGAAAACAGAAATTATCCCATATATATTATATGACCACAGCGCAATGAAACTGGAAATAAACAAGATATAAAAAAAAAAGAAAATCCCCTAAATACATGGAAATTAAACAACACCCTACTCAGCAACCAATGTGTCACAAATGAAATTAAACAAGAAATTCAACAATATCTACAATTCAATGAAAATTCAAGCACAACTTACCACAAAATATGGGATGCAATGAAAACAGTTCTCAGAGGGAAATTCATAGCTGTGAACTGACACATTAGGAAAACAGAATGGAACAAATAAACATCCTAATGATGCACCTTAAAGATCTAGAAAAGGAAGAGCAAACCAAACTTAAAGCCCAAAGATGGGAAGAAATCATAAAGATTGGAGCAGAAATTAATTCAATTGAGACAAAAAAAACAGTTAAAAGAATTAATGAATCAAAAAGCTTGTTCTTTGAAAGATTAAATAAAATTGATAAGCCCCTAGCTAACCTCATAAAAACGAAGAAAAAAAATTCAAATATAAGGAATAAGGATTGTAAAGGGTGTAACTACCACAGACCTATTGGAAATTCAGAAGATTGCCAATAGCTACATTGAGAACCTTTAATCTCACATAATAGAAGACACAGAAGAAATAGACAAATTCAGAGAAAGGCACAAATTACCAAACCTGAATCAAGAAGATATAACAACTCTTAATAACCCCAAAAGAGCCAGTGAAATAAGAAATGTAATAAAAAACATATCAACAAAGAAAAGTCCAGGCCCTGATGGATTCACACTGACAATTTTTATAAATTCATAAATTTTACAAGAAATTTATGGAAGATATAATCCCTATACTCATCAAACACTTCAATGAAATTGAAAAGGAAGCAATCCTCCCTGAATCATTCCTGGAGGCAAGTTTTATACTGACACCAAAACCAGGAAAGGATGCACTTAAAAGAGAGAACTACAGACCAATCTCCCTCATGAACATACTATCCAAAAATCCTCAATAAAATCCTAGCAAATTGAATACAGCAAATCATCAAGAAGGTTATACACCATGATCAGGTAGGATTCATCCCAGGGATGCAAGGATGGTTTAATATACACAATCAAAAAATGTAATACACTATATTAATAGAGCGAAATGTAAAAATCATATGATCATCTCAATTGATGCAGAAAAGGCTTTTGACAAAGTCCAACACTCATTCATGTTCAAAGTCCTACAGAAAATTGGAATATATGGCCTCTATTTCAATATAATAAACGCTATCTATGACAACCCAATTGCTACCGTAATTCAAATGGGGAAAAACTGAAATCTTTTACTCTTAGATCTGCTACAAGACAAGGATGTCATCTATCACTACACCTATTCAATATAGTTCTGGAAACATTAGCTAGAGCCATTATACAAGAGATAAATAAAAGCAATAAGAATAGGTAAAGAAGTTATATTATCATTATTTGCAGATGACATGATACTTTACATGGAAGACCCAAAAAACTCCACCAAGAAGCTACTAGAATTGATACACAAATTCAGTAGCATATCAGGATAAAAAGTCAATACCCAAAGGTCAATATCATTACTCTACAGAGATAGCAAACACACTGAGAGGAAAATTAGAGAAACAATGCCTTTTACAATAGCACCAAGGAAAATGAAATATCTCAGAATTCATCTAACTAAAGAACTCAAATATCTTTTCAAGGAAAATTATAGTACTCTGAAAAAAGAGACCATAGAGGATTTCAGAAAAATGGAAAGAAATTCCTTGCTCCTGGAGAGGAAAAATCAACATTGTGAAGATAGCCATACTCCCAAAATTGCTGTACAGATTTAATGCAATCCCTATCAAACTACCACCAACATACCTCACAGACCTAGAGAAATAATTCCTAAAAGTGGTTTGGAACCAGAGAAGACCTAGAAGAGCAAAGGCAATCTAAGGCAACAAAGACAAGGTAGGATGCATTACAATTCCTGACTTGAAATTATACTATGAAGCTACTGTGAAAAAATCAGAATGATGCTGGCAAAAAATAGACTTGAGAGTCAATGGAAGAGATTAAGAGATGCAGAGGTCTGTAAGAACACACTCAGTCACCTGATGTTTGACAATGAGCCCAAAAACACTTGCTGGAAGCAAGATAGCTTCTTTAACAAACAGGGCTGGAAAAACTTGCTCTCTACAATCTGAAAACTAAAACTGACCCATGTCTATCACCATGCAGTAACCTAAAGTCAAAATGGATTAAAGATCTAAACATTAAAACAGAAACACTAAATATCCTGGAAAAGAAAGTAGGAGGAACTCTTGGAGACATAGGGGTAGGCAAAGAATTCATGAACAAAAATCAAATCACAAGGAAAATACTTGAAAGAATTAGCAACTGGGACCCCCTCTTATTGAGAAGATTTACAGGTCAAAAGAAATGATGAATGAAGTGAGAAGATAACTGACAAATTTCAAAAATTTTTGAATAATAAGCTCTCAAGGCTTTCTAGAAAGGGCTGCTTTCTAGAATTCCTAAAGAGCTAAAAACTATTAGTGCCCCAAAATTTCAAGACCCAATCCAAAAATGGGCATCCAAAATGAGCATACATTTCTCAGGATGAAATTAAAGTGAATAAATATATGAAAAAAACCTCCACATCACTAAGCATCCGTGAAATACAAATTAAGGCAACACTGAGATACCATCTCACCCCAAAACGAATGGCTATCATAAAGAAATCAACTAATAACAAATTTTAGAGAGGTTATGGGGAAAAAGGAATCCATGTCCACTGCTGGTGGGAATGTAGACTGGTGCAACCAATATGGAAATCAGTGTGGATACTCCTAAAAAACTAGGATTGAAAATCTCATTGAAGCCAGTTATACCTCCACTGGGAATTTTCCTGGAGAAACTGAAAACGTCATATCATAGTAATATATGTGTACCTATGTTTATAGCAGTACAATTTGTGATAGGCAAATCTTGGAAACAACCAAAATACCTGTCATCTGAGGAATGGATGAAAAAGATGTGGTATTTTTATACAGTAGAGTATTACTCAGCTATATAAATTGGTAAACTTGAAGCATTTATATTTAAGTGGATGCCACATGAAGATACACTCATAGAACTCCCCCAACCCACCTGCCAAGTAGGAATTTCTGCCATGTTCTGAGAACACTCAGACACAGTCCCAGCCCAGGCCTGGTGAGTGTGTGGGAGGGCTTTCCACTACCCTGTGCTGGCGGGACCTACTACTGGTCCCAGCCCAGGCGCAGCATGGGTGAGACCCAATTCCACTGCCTTGGGAAACCCCCCAACCACTCCACAGCACCTCTCCCACCGCACCCACTGAGTAGGAATTTCTGCTGCATTCAGAGAACCACCAGACCCAGTCCTAGCCCAGGCCCAGTGAGTGTGTGGAAGAGCTGCCTCTCACCCCTACTCTACCTTGTC
>NW_004524720.1:4454975-4458731 GCF_000260255.1 Octodon degus | reverse complement strand
AAGAAGTAAAGCCATGCTGTTATGTTGAGCTGTAGGGGACTCAGGTCAACAATTTCTGACATTGTCAGTGAAGTGGAAGACCCAATGCTATTATGGGCTACTGGACTCTTTTAGAATATTTTGCTGAGTTTACACACCTATAATATTGAAATAACAGAACTTAACAAAACACCGTATACAGATGAATGACCATTTTGTATCTGTGTATTCAAAGCAGTTAGGATAAATATATAGTTACATTTTCTTAATGAATAAAGTTATTTGTTCTAATGGTGTTTGTAAATAGGATATCAAGTCCGCATCTTGTACAGCAATTAACCACTAGGAAGAATAATGCAATGTATTAATTATTGAAACTGTCCTACCAATTTGATTTTACACTGTCTCATTGCTATTTGTTTATCAATAAAATTGTGGGGAAAAAAGATATACTCATAAGTGAAATCAACCAGACACATATGTGTAAATATCATATAGTCTCCCTATTATAAGAACTCCAAAGAAGAAATACAAACATAAGAGTATAACACAGTTAAAAGGAAAGTGAGAACTTGAGGATTGGAGAATGAGGAGAGGGCAAGAAGAAAAACTTGGAAAAATGACAGGGGCAAAGACACATTTATATGCAAATAATCCATAAGGCAATGATCCTGAGAAACATCACCAGATCTTCAAAACTAGCAGTTAATTGTTAGGATTCTCACCCTGACTAACTACATATGCTGACATCTGTGAAATAAGCAACTACACTGAAGAAAGTAATATGTACTAAAAGGGTCACACTTGGAATGCCTGTCATTCTGATTTTCTATATATGTACTGCTTATCCTGACATATCAATTATTGCTATATTGTCTCTCAAGTAAATGTTTGTTTAAAAAAATAGTAATAGGGTAAAAAATGAAAAAAAGAGACAAGAAAAGAAACAAAATGTCACAGTACTGTCCTGCTGCAATTCTGTATATGGTTAGATTTCTAAATTTCTGTGTAAAAATATGTAATTAATCATTCATTTTTTAAATATTTTATTTCTTAAATTTTTTCTCCATATTCTATAGACACTTAAAGTTTAACATGGCAATAGTAGATGGAAAATACCTGTTCCTTGTTATGCCTAAGATGCTGGATATTCAGACAGATAGTGAAGTTAAACCCAACTGCATATGTTGTAGGGTAATAATAGGCTTCTCTTCTGGAATGTTAACAACCTAAGTTTGCAGAATAAAAATTAGAGAAAAAGAAGGACTGCAAGGACAGCCAACATTTTTGCCCTAGCCTTTCAAGGTCAGTGAAGGCTCATGACATAGGAGAATCTATACTGTAACATCATGTAACTTAGTTGTGTCCCAAATTTTCTGATCAAGGAGACCATGGGACCACAGAGCAATGTGATTGATGACATAGAGTGTTCCTAAGGAGAGTCACATAGAAAGAAAACATTCTCTCAGGCTTTCACAGAGAACAAACTGGTCAAGCAATGGCTGTGACTCAGTCACATGGCTGACACTCACAAAGGATCTGCAAACTGCAGTACAGGGTAACAGCATAAATCCTGAGCGGACTTGACTGACATTATAAAATACAAAATATACATTACTTGTTATATAGGTCTTGCTTTATCTTGGTCTTAACAATCTAGCAGAAAAGTATAAAAATGAGGTATAAAACATAAAGCCATATTAGTATGCTGAGCTCTGAAAGGCTCAAGTCAACAACTTCTGACATTGCCAGCCCTATGGATAACCCACTACTATTATGGAATACTGGACTATATTGTATTATTTTGCTGAATTCATACACCTACAATATTTAAATGACAATGGAATACCCATCTCTAACAAACTAAACAAAAAAGGGATGCAAAAGAAGGACCAATTGTATCTGTATATACAAAATAGTTAGGATAGATATACAGCTACTTCCTTTTAATTCAATGAGAAGAGAGATTTGTACTAATATTATTTGGACAGGATATCATGTCTGCATCTTGTACTACGAATAACCACTAAGAACATAACAATATGCAATGTATTAATTATTGAAGAAGTCCTACTAATTGGTTTTGAAACTGTCTCATTGCTATTTCTCAATAAAATTAATTTAAAAAGAAGGGGTAATAGGTTTGTGTATTAATAATTATAAAACAATAGCAAAAAATTAAATAAAGAAATGAGTAAATAAATAGAAATATACAATATTTTCATTGATGGAAAGGATTAGTGGTGTTAAAATATTCACACTACTGAAAGTTGTATGTAGATTTAATCCAATGTTCACCAAAATACCAAAAGCATTTTTCCCAGGTTTAGATAAAATAATCATAAAATTGGCACAAAATTACTGAAAATTCAAATAGACAAAGAAATGCTGTGGAAAAACAATAAAACTGAAGGCATCATATTTCCTGATCTATAATTAAATTAATAATATGCTAATTTTAAAAATATGATATTCATATGAAAACAGAAACAGAGACCAATGGAACAGAAGAAAGATAAAGACAAACATAATGATTAACTAATTTCTGCTAAAAACTCCCACAGGATACAATGGAGAACAGTGTCTCTTTAATGATTTTTGGTTTGGAAACTATTCCCACACATAAAAGAATGGAACTGGATCCTTACTATATCACACACACACACACACACACACACACACACACACACACACACAAATAGCTTAGGATATATAAAAGGCCTAAATGTAAGATATGAAACTAAAATTTCAAGAAGAGAACACAGGGGTCAAGTTTCTGAGCACTGGCATTGATAATGATTCTTTTGAAAATATGACAAAACCTCAGTACATGAAAGTAAAATATAAAGAAATGGAACTTCATTAAACTAAAAAATATCTTCATAGGAAAGAAGAAAATCTATAAAATAAAACTCAATTTATGATCTGGGGAAAATAATCACAAATAATCAGTTAATACTCAAAATTTATAAACAGCTGCTGCGATTTAATAGCAGAAAAACAAATAATGTAATTAAAAAATAGACAAAAGACTGGAACATTTTCCAAGGTAGGCAATAAAATGATCAAAAGGAATATATAAAATTGCTCAATGCCAGCAATCATAAAAAAGTAAATACTATAAAAAAGGTTATTATCAAAAAGACAAAATGGGGGCAACAGCAAGATAGATCAGCAGACTAAGCACCTGGTTAGGCAAACGCAGGGACTGTGGTTTGATCCCTGGCACTACATGCTGCGCCAGCCCCACCCCTTGGCACACGGAGTTGGCCAGAGTCCAGGAATAGTGGCACATGCCAGTAATCCCAGCACTAGGGAGGCTGAAAGCAGGAGGATCACCCCTAGTTTGTGTTGCATAGTGGGTAACCAAATGCATTAAAAATAATAATAACTTAAAAAATTTAAAAAAAGGCAAAAGGTAACACATGTTGGAAAGAGAGTGGAAAAAGAAAACCCTAGCACGTTGTTGGTGGGAATATAAATGGTACAACCATTGTAGAAAATAGTGTGGAGTTTCCCTGAGAAATTAAGAACGGAACTACCATAATTCTTGATATACATCAAAATGAGATGAAACCACCACCTCTTAAATACGTCTTTACTCCTATGTTCACTGCAACATTACTCGGAGTAGTCAAGATATGGAAGCAACCTAAATGTCCATCAGTGGAGGTATGGATCGAGATAAAGATCCATGAAAGTGTGAATCAATGTATTGAAATATAATCAAGATAATGCACACTATGTGTATGTGTATGTGTATGTGTGTGTGAAGGA
>NW_004524720.1:4453586-4454875 GCF_000260255.1 Octodon degus | reverse complement strand
AAGATCTACAACAAAGGTCAGAACAGCGCTACACAAAATGACAAGAAGGAACAAAATACAACCTCAGAACCCAAGCCCAACCGTAACAAGTGCAGCAGACACTAACACAGAACAAATTGGGAATCTCACAGCTGAAAGCAATGAATCAACAGCTTCTGAAATAAAGAAAGAGCTGCAGAAAGGTATAGAGGAACACAGATTGGAAATAAAAAAAGAAATCCCTGCATTTATAACATCTGCAGTAAAGAATCAACTGCAGAAACATATGGAAGAAACCCAATGCCCACCCAGAACAAGTGCGGAGGACACTAGCTTGGCTCAAATGGATGAATTAAAACCGTTGATAGTAAATAAGCAACAGCAGAAAGATATAGAGGAACTCAGAGCGCAATTCTTTTCTGAAATAAAAAATGAATTCTCATAAATAATGGCATCTGAAGTAAAGAAGCGACTAAAGAAACAGGGAGGAAAGCCAATCTGAAAAAAACACTGCAGTAAAAAAATTTATAACTGTTTCTAAAGAAGACATTGATAAAAAAGAAGAGGAGATGAGAAAAATGACAGATTCCTTGAATGACCAATACAGTAAAGAAATAGATCACATGAAGCAGAATCAAAGAGTTATAGAAGGAATTAAAATCTCAATCACAAGCTTGCAAAACCATTAAAGTGAAAGTGAAGACAGAGTTTCAGATCTTGAAGACGCTGGTGCAGCCAGTGAAAAGGTAAGAAAGGATCTCTTAAAAACAATGAGGATGCAGTAAAGAATAATCCGTCACCTGCAAGATTACGCAAAGATGAACAATGTGAGGCTAATAGGCATCAAGGAGAAAGAAGGAGTAAATACAAATGACATTTAAAAAATATGGGCAGAAGTAATAGCAGAAAACTCCCCAAATATGAGGAAACAATCTGACATTCAGGTAACCGAAGCATACAGAATGCCAAGTAACCTTAATCCAATTACAAACACAATGAGACATACGATAGTCAAGATCCCAGAAATTCAGCACAAGAATAATATACTGAGAGCAACTAGAGAAAAGAAGAAGGAAAACACATCAGAATTATGGCTGAATTCTTTTCACAAACCATGAAGACAAGAAAAGCATGGTACAGAGAACTTCAAGTCCTCTATAAAAACAAATTCCAGGGCAGACTACTATACCCTGCAAAACTCTCATTCAAGTTGATGGAGAAGTGAAATACTTTCATGACAAAGAACAGCTAAAGAATTTCGTGATGACAAAGACAACACTACATAGGCTACTGAAACATGTTCTAGAGAG
>NW_004524720.1:4437230-4445016 GCF_000260255.1 Octodon degus | reverse complement strand
AGAGAGAGAGAGAGAGAGAGAGAGAATATCACTGATACTTAAAACTACAACCTGCTGTTTGCCACAACACAGAAGGGACTGGAAGGCATGATAGCAATAAAGGCTTACCATAATCTCACCTCTGTGAAATAGTCTAAGAAGTCATCAAATACACAGAGATGGAAAACAAAACCATGGTTCCACGGAAGGGGTAGGAGAGAGGCAATGGGGACACGTAGCTCAAGGGACAAAAAAAGCAATATAAAGGTTGTGCAAGTACAAGATTTAAGGTAAAGAAATGAGGACTGTTGCTAATAATAGTACTTCTGATTTAGGATTTTTGCTAACTGAGTAGATTATAGTTGCTTTTATACATAAAGAAAAAATAGCTAAGCAATAATATGAGAGAATATATTATGTTAATTCCCTCCTTGATAGTAACCATCTTACCTTATATGCTTTTATACATTATGTAATAATCTTAAATACACACATTAAAAATTTATTTTTTACAAAAGAAAGAAACCAAGATCTGAGTGCTAGCTATGTTCATTTCTACTGAGATTTCTAACTCTTTTCAGCCGTCATAGAAAAGAAATAGATACGTGGGCGCATGAAAGTCATCAGGACACATAACCTCCTGAATTTCTACATGAACTATCTGCTGTGGTCCCCAACATATGCCCTTGGTTCTTCCCTTGCATACCTATAATCTACCCCTCCAACATGGCTCCCACCTTGTATTCAATTGATAATTCTGGTGTGCATGTGTGTTAGCCAGCTTTCCATTGTTGTAGCTAAATGCCTGAGATTATCAACTGTTTAGGAGTTTCAGTCTGTATCTGACTCTGTCAATTTTGGGCTTATGGTGAAGAAGTGCATCACCATGGCAGAGGCCTGAGACAGAAAGGGGTGTTCCCCTCAGGGTAGCCTGGGAAAAGAGAAAAAAAGGGAACTAGAGTCCCAGCGCCACCTTCAAGACCATGTGCCCCATAATGGTCTAACTTTCTTCCACAATACCCCACCCCTTAAAGTTTCCACTACTACCCAATAGTCCTACATGCTGGTCACCAAGTCTTCTCACATGACCCGATGAAACCCTCACTTGTAGGAGTCCCTTTATTTTCATCTGTATCTTCCAAATCTCAATATACTAAGTTGATGCAAATATTAAGCAAAATGTTATCACACTAAGTACAGAATATTACCACTGAAATTCCTTGTTTGACACAATTCAAATCAAATAAAAGCAATTTAAAGTTTTATGACATATCATAAGATCTCTCCTCCCTGCCTTAGAATCACTATTTCTGTAATATTTGCTGTAGTATTCAACAATTTAAACTTTCTTTCTAGTAAAGGATATCAAGTGTTGATGAAGAAAGAATTTTATTTCCTTTGTGAGATCCTCCAAATAAACAAACTGATTGCGCCAGATTAAATCAGGTATTTCTGTGAACAAAACCTCACACCTGCATGTGGAGCAGGTAAATGTTTTCACTGATCTTCCCTGCACCAAATTCAGTAATTAGCTGAACAACAAAACTGCCTGAAAAATGCAATCCCTTCAAATAAAACAAACTAATTAAGCTAACAATCAAAAGAATGACTAATTCTAGAACATATTCTTTAAAAACAGAGTTAATTCATTTAGGAATAAATTTAAAAAATCTTTCCTTAGTAATTTGTATTAACTTTCTTAAATCAATCTAAGCATCTGCAATAAATTTCTTGAATGTATTTTTCCCTTTTATCTCTGACATGGAATTCATTAGATAGAGAAATCATTAAAATAGTAATGAGAATATCATTGTCTGATATAATCCCGGAATTGTTCTTCCTATGAGCACCACTACTTCAGGAATTCAGCAAGCTGTTTGGTCAGTTTGCATATCAAAAGGTAAACTCTTGGAGTTTTATCTGAATCAAATACAGAACACTTGAAATTTAATTCTAGATAGATAATTTTTCAAAAACTTATTTTATTTTATTTTGAAGAGTAAAACCACAAACAACAGCAAAAAAAGTCAAAGACAGATACAGAGTAACATACAATATATATGGTACAGATTTTCAAAATAAGAATAGCAAGTTAACAATGGTTGTTATATTATGTATTGTTATCACCAGATCTGTTGCTCAGATTGACATATAGGCATACAGGATTGGACAAATTATTGAACATTAATACTTGTTTTTATTAAACCTTAATTTTTCTTGTCCTTTTTATTTTTTAATTTATTTAAAGAGTATAATCATAATTGATAAGACTGGAAATGGTACACATTTAGAAGAACAAGGTGAGAGATATCCAACCAATGTTTTTTGTCTTGCTGTCCTTGATGTAGTCGCTCAGATTACTGATATTAATATACAGAGTTAGCCAAAGTGAACATTTTAAACATGAACTTCTATTTTCAAAGAAGTGATAGAATTGGTAGTACAATCATCTCTGCTATCCTGTATTTATACTTGTATGATTTCACCCTTCCCTTATCCCAACTTTTTTTCCCTTCCCTCAACTTTGTTGTTTATTCCTTACCTTCACTTTCTTTTTGTTTTACTATATCTATTATACCTTTCAGATTTTAATTATTCTTTCAGGTTCCTATACTAGGGAGACAATACAATATTTATACGAGGGTCGTTTTATTTCACCTATGTGTAATAGCCTCTAGTTGTATCCATTTTTATATATAAAGGCCTCTAGTTTGTCTTTCTTTATAGCCGAGTAATACTCCATTGTATAAAAATACCACATCATTTTTATCCATTCCTCAAGTGATGGGCATTTTGTTTGTTTCCATGATTTGGTTATCACAAATTATGCTGCTATAAACATAGGTGCACATATATCACTATGATATGATGTTTTCCGTTCTTCTGGAAAAATACCCTAGGAGAGGAATAGCTGGGTTGAATAGGATTTCCAGTCCTAGATTTCTGAGGAGTCTCCACACTGATTTCTACAGTTTTCGTAGCATTCTACATTCCCATCAACAGTGGAGAAGGGTTGCTTTTTCCCGACAGCCTCACCAGCATTGTTATTAGTTAATTTCTTTTATGACAGCCATTTTTTCTGGGGTGAGATAGATCTCAATGTTCTTTTAATTTGAATTTCTGAGATCCCCTGTGCTGTGGAACATTTTTTCATGTATTTATTTGCCGACTGTATTTCTTTGTCTGGGAAATATGTATTTGTCTCTGATGCCCATTTTTTGGATTGAGTCTTTGAATTTAGGGTCCTAATTTTGTTTTTTGATCTTTATATATTCTAGATAGAATTCCTTTGTCCAAGTGACTGTTGGCATAAGAATTTTTCACAGTTTGTGAGGTGTCTTTTCACTCCGTTGATGATTTATTTTGATGTGCAGAAGCATCTCAATAAGATGAGGTCCCAGTTTTTGATTCTTTGAAGTATTTCCTGCATAGTTTGGTTTTTGTTCATGAACTCTCTGCCTGCCCCTATGTCCTCAAAATTACCACCTACTTTCTCTTCCAGTAAATTCAATGTTTATGTTTTAATGTTTAGATCTTTAATCCATCTTGACTTTAGTTTAGTGCATGGTGATTGACCTGGGTCTAATTTGAGTTTTTGGCATGTGAGGTGCCAGTTTCTCCATCACCATTTGTTAAAGAGGATAACTTTCTTCCAGTGAACATGTTTTGCTCCTTTGTCAAATATAAGGTAGCTGAGGTGTTTGTTGTAGTATCTGCATCTTCCAATCTGTTCCATCAATCATAAAGTCTGGTTTTTTTTCCCAGCACCATGCTGATTTTATCATAATAGCTTTGTAGTATAATTTCAAGTAAAAGATTATAATGCTTCCTGCCTTGCCTTTGTTGCCCAGGATTTACTTTGATATTCTAGCTGTTTTCTGGTTTCAAATAAATTTTAGGAATGTTTTCTCTAGACCTATGAAGGACATTGATGACATTTTGATAGGTATTGCATTAAATTTATATAAAAATTTTGGGACCATGTCTATTTTTACAATGTTGGTTCTTTCTATCCAGGAGCAAGGAATAGCTTTCCATTTTCTGAAATCCTCCTTGATCTCTATTTTATAGCATTGTAATTTTCATTGTATAGATCTTTTGCTGCTTTTGTTAGATTAATTCCCAAGTATTTCAGGTTTTTTAATACTATTGTGAAGGGTATTGTTTCTATAGTTTCTCTCTTGGTGAGTTTCTTATCTGTGTAAAGGAATGCTACAGAACGATTTTTAGGTATTGACTTTTTACGTACTGTGCTGCTTGATTTGTTTATTAATACTAGAAGCTTGCTGGTGGAATTTTTTTAGGTCTTCTATGTATAGCATCATGTCATCTACAAGTAATGATAGTTTAATCTCTTCTTTATCTCTTCTTAATCCTTTTATTTCTCTCTCATATAATGGCTATGGCTAATGTTTCCAGAACTACATTGAACAGGAGTGGTTGGAGTGGACATCCTTGTCTTGTACCTGATTTTAGAATAAAAACTTTCAGTTTTTCTCCATTTAGAATGATATTATCTATTGGTTTGTCATAGATAGTTTTTAGCAGGTTGAGGTATAGAGCATCTATTCCAAATTTTCTATAGGACTTTGATCATGAATGAGTGTTGGGCTTAGTCAAAAGCCTTTTCTGTACCTATTGAGATGATTATTTGGTTTTTGGTTTTGGCTCTATTTTTATAGTGTATTACATTTATATATTTGTGTATGATGAACCATCCTTGCAGCCCTGGGATGAATCCTACCTGGTTGTGGTGTATTATCTTCCTGATGATTTGCTGCATTCTATTTGCTAGTATTTTATTGAGGATTTTTGTATCTATGTTCTGGATTGCTAATATTATAGTATTCTCCAAGCTCCCAATATTTAATAAAATTAGTAAAGATTGATTAGTTGACTTAATTAATAAAGAAATTCACACATATATTCAGTCATAAAATATCACTTAATAGTCCTGAGGGGTGAAAACATAACAGGCTGAGGCAGGCGTGATAACTCTGCAGACTAAAGCTCCTGCTTATGCAAGCTCAGGCAAGCTCAGGGACAGCAGTTCAATCCCCAGAAATATGCCACGCCAGCCTCACCTGCAGGGCAGGCTGAGCTAGCCAGAGTCTAGGCTTGGTGGCACACTCCTGTAATCCCAGTGCTGAGGAGCCTAAAAGCAGGAGAATTGTCAGGAGACAGAGCCATGTGATGAAACCCTGTAACAATCAAATACATAAAAAGAAAAAAAAAAAAAAGCATACCAGGGCTGGATATAGGCGCTAGTCACATGAAAGACAGATTCTTCTTGTCGTCTCTTGTATGTGGAAATTAAAATAGTAGTCCACCGGGGTGGAGAATGGAAATTACTGAACCTGGAAAGAGGCAGAAGTTTAGATAAAGAAAGCCTGGATTTTTTAAGTGAACACTATCTGCATATATTAAAATATCATATTGAACCTCATTAATACATATAATTAATACATGTTAATCAAAGATAAACTAAAATAACAATTGGTAAGTCCCCACACTGGACACTGCCCAACTTGAAGAGGAAAAAAATCCAACAGACCCACCACTCTGTTCAAACAGAACAAACTTGGTAGGAAGCCTCCCACCAAGTCCAAGAAACCAAAATAACCAAGTTTAGCAGGTTGGTCCTCAGGCTTATTGGAAACCTGAAACTGCCATCCTGCACCTCCCTCCAGGTGCTTCCCACCAGATGAAACAAACCCCCCAATATCCTTTGCCAAACTTAAAGTTGTCCATCTCTCTTGGCAGGACTCCAGCCCCTACTTAGACTCCCCTATAAAGGCATACCTTCTTTTCTTTGAGGCCAACTGTCTTTCTGCCCTTGGCCTGACTCCACTTGGTCTGAAATAAAGATATCACTGTTTTCTTCAACCTGCCTGTTCTAGTGGTTCCAGTCACATCTTGTCATCTGGTCAAGAGGGTTGAGATCCTCTTTCAAGGGCCCAGCATCCCTTTCCCCAAACCCAGCCTAAACACATTGGGCCTGTGACTACTCTGCCTGGATTTGAAGTTTATTGTGATCCTTATTGTATCCCACTCCAATTATGGTCTGAAGTCATGGGTAACCTTCCTTCACTTCAGTTCCTGCCTATTCTCCTCTGGCTTGCATTCTTAAAAACCTTAGGCCTCTCCATCTTCCTCCTGACCAGAAACCAAAATTGCTCATGTACTTCTTCAGTACAACCTGCAAGCCTACAAATTAGACAAAAAAATACAAATGGACAATTAACTAGATATTTGACTTCCTATTTTTCCAGCATCTTGAGATTTTTCTTGTAAGCTCAGGAAATGGTCAGAGGACCCACATATCCAGGCACATTTTGCTCTCAGCTGGCTCCCCTTCCCCTGCACTTCCTTTGATCACTTCTCCTCCTCTCCACACTTCTCTCTGCCCCTCCAGACCATGATTTAACTCTCACTGCCAACCCCTCCTTCCTTGCCCTATTGCTGTGCCCCCTCCCCTTGCCGCTCCCCTTGCCTCATTTGAAGATCCTCCAGCTACTGTTCCATCCTTGCCACCACCTGCTCTCACCCCCATTTCCCCCCAACAAGACCCTTTCTCACCCTCCCCTCTCCAAACCTCTACTTATCACATCATTCCCTCATACACTGGCTCTGTTTCAGACCCCTGTTTGCTGCTGCAAGGTTACTGGAGCCAAGTAA
Source organism: Octodon degus (assembly GCF_000260255.1). Classification (NCBI taxonomy): domain Eukaryota; kingdom Metazoa; phylum Chordata; class Mammalia; order Rodentia; family Octodontidae; genus Octodon; species Octodon degus. The sequence continues at coordinate 4,438,359 of NW_004524720.1, read as the reverse complement.
CTGCCCAAGTTCATGTTCCATTTTCTCTTGCTGACCTCTCCCAAATAGGTCACCATCTTGGCACCTTCCTGTCAGATCCCTGCACATACATCCAGGAATTCCAATAACTGGCCCAGACTTATGACCTTACCTGGGATGACATCAATGTCTTCCTTATTCCCACTCTCACTCCTGAGGAATGAGAATGTGTTTTACTTTATCCCAGGCATAGGCCAGTAATCACTGCCAATCTAAGCCACATTTAAGCTGTCCCTTGGGCTCAAGCTCACTGGGATTTTAAACTCAGGGACCAAAAGGGCAACTGTCTCTCAAAAAGTGCACAAGATTACATAGTTACCTGCCTCATTGAGGGACTTTATAAAGTAGCCCATATTTAATTTGTCCAAAACAAGGAAGAAAATCTGGCCTGATTTATGCCCTGGCTGGCAGCCACTTTATGAAAATTTACCATTCTCAACCTGGAAAGTTCATAGGGATAATTAATTTTCAAAATGTATTTTATTACCCAATCAGCCCCTGACATTTTCTAATGCCTCCAAAAACTCAAGACAGACCCTCAGACCCCATAACAGGAATTAATCTCCAAGGTCTTCAAGGTCTCCATTAACCAAGAAGAGGCCGCCCATCACAACAATACACTTCTGACCTGCTAGTACTTGCTCCACCTAAAACAAAAACCTACCACAGAAAACAAAGCCAAGGGATAAGAAGGAGAATCCACTACCTCACAACCTTGCCTTAAGCATCAACAGTCAGGCCACTGGACTGAAGAGTGTACAAACCTCTTCCCAAGCCATGTCCCACATGTGGCTCCTCACTAGAAGTCAGACTGTCCTTTAGCAGCTGGGTTTGCTGTGGGGGTCATCTCCCAGGGCATCTGTTATGTTTTGTGTATAGGTGTCCCCCCAAAGCCTCATGCAGTCTTGGGGCAGCTTCTGGAGTTTGTGATTGATTACTGTGGGTGTGGATGCTGCCCCTGCCCTGAGACAGGTAATTTGCATTACAATGTAAGGTGGGAAGAGAAGCCAGCTGCTTGAGCTGCTGCTACCCCTCCCTTGCACTCTTGCTCTTTGCCTCCACCATGAAAGGTTGCTTTCTGCTGTGTGCTGCTCTGCATTGGACCCAGCTG
>NW_004524720.1:4432931-4436330 GCF_000260255.1 Octodon degus | reverse complement strand
TGCTGAACTTCTGTTAAAAATATCATCCTCCATGCACCTATCCCTTATGTGCCTCCCAGTTGCCCAGCCCTTCTCTCTTACTCCCAGCTCCCTTACCTACTCTCAGCCCCATGACTGTATAACTCATGTTGTCCTTATTGAGACTCCATGACCACCCTGGCCTCAGGTCCTGCCCTCAGCTCTGGTGATGTTCTAGCCATGCTGTAAAACACAGATCACAATTTGAAATTGCATCACTCCTGAGAACGTGACTACTTTTCTCTCTTACACTTGCATACCAAACTTCCCCCCACATTTGAGATCTCCCATATCTATACCTCAACTCACTTGGCTCACAGATAACAGCTCATACAAGGCCTCAGCCACCTCAATAGCAAAGGCAGGGTATGTCATTGTCACAACATAATCATGGAGGCCCAATGCTTTCCCCCAAACACTTCATAAACCTCATCTGAGCTCTCACTCTGACAAAAGGAACTACAGTCAACATTTACACTGACTTAAAATACGTTTTCCATACCCTCCACAATCATGCAGCAATCTGAGCCAAGAGGGGCTTCCTCACTACTAAGATACCTTCTACCATCAGTTCAGATCTAATAAAGACATTCCTACAGGTTGCTCTCCTCCTCAAACAGGCAGGAGTAACTCATTGCAAGAGACACCAGAAGCCTACAGATCCCATTACAAGAGGGAACTCCCTGCCAACCAAATTCCATAAAGAGCTGCTGCCTCCACCAAACCCCCACATGCCCCATAGGGCTCATACTGCTCACTTGCCTGCATCATCCCTGCCTACACCACAGAAGAAAGTTCACAGTTCCAGACACTCCCAATCTTGGAGAGATGGTTCCTCAATCAAGGAAAATATCTCCTCCTTCCTCCCAGACCCCCCAAATCCTCTGCATCGTCCATGATGGACTTCACACAAGCTATAAATCCCTCAGCTGCTTACTTCAGCCTCTCATTTCAGCCCTCCCTGGAAGGCCATATTAAAACAGATGACTGCATCCATCCAATCTGCCACTTGGTCTCCCCTTGAGGTTTTCTCTGCCTTCCCCCAGACCCCACTCACCAAGCTCATGAGTTCATCCCTGCTCAGGACTAGCAAATTAACTTCACACATATACCACGAATTAAGAAGTCCAATTATTTCCTAGTCTGGATGTATACATTCCGAGGATGGATTCTGGAATTCCTCCACCACCTCTGGAAAGGCCTAGTCGGTCATTCTGTGCCCTCTGTCTGACCCTGTTCCTCACTTTGTTCTCTCCACCTCAATGCAGCCAGACAGTGGGTAATCCTTCATCACCCAAATAACCCAATAAGTCTCTAAGGCCTTTGGGATAAATCAGAGCCTTCACACTCCCTACAGGCCTCTGCCCTTGGGAAAAGTAGAGAAGACCAACTTAATAAAGCCCAACTCACAAAACCTACTGTGCAACTAAAAACTGATTGAACTTCCTTGCTCCCCACAGTTCTTCTCTGACTCAGAGAACCCCCATGACCATGGGGGTTTAGTCCCTTCTGGGGCTCTGTAATGCCTCTGAACCCAACTCCCTGAGAGATTATCTTCCCACCCTTCAACTAGTCAGAAGACAAATCTGAGAGGCAGGTAACCACATTTTACCTTCCCCCATAGTCAGCGCTGTGAGGATGATGTCACTGGCAAATCAGTCCTGGTAAAAGATGCATATTCTCAACCTTTGATATCTAAATGGACAGGTCCCTACACAGCTATTCATGACATTCCAATGTCAGCCCACCTACAAGATCCATGCCACTGGGCTCATCACTCCAGCATAAAATTCTACCCTCTGGATTCTATTCCAGATCTACACATGATCTTACTGTCAGAAATCTTCACTGCAAAATGAAGTACTTTCTCCCACCTCCTTGTACCCTACCCATATTCCCCAGGAGTAAAAAAAATCTGTCTGTTCTCCCTCCTCCTGGCTCTCTCTCTGACAAGGAAAAGTCCGACCTTCCACCTAGCTTCTCACTCTTAGCCTCTTTTCCTCACCATCCCCTAACCCAAGTAGTCCACTTTCTCCAGGAATGCCTGAGGTCAAACCCACACTTTTGATATAGATTCTCTTTTTATAAGAAATCCATCACAGCCTCCCTTGGTTCTATCCTGGCTCCAACTCCTTACAATCTCTCCCCTATTACATTGAGGATCTAGCTGTCCAGGGAAGCCTCCATTCCTTCACGCCTTAAGAAGTTCACCTCTTTTTTTTTTTTTACTCATCCTTTGCCTAACAATGAAGTAAAAACAAAATCACCCCATGTATTGCCACCTCCCTTTTTTACTCACATTCATACTCATCACTCTCTTATTTGCTGTTGATCTAGCGTCAGCAGCTCTCACTGACTGGAACACCATTGAGGTATCTCCTATCAGCTGCCATGAAACTAAAACCCACAATTCCTTCATCTTCTAGAACCCCTTTATTCTCCTCACCCACTTTTTTCCTTAGGATGCCTGCATTACCCATCTATCACATTTGAAGAAGCCATAAGACACAATCTCCCCTTTCTTTTAGAACATTACAGACAGTAAAGTTAGGTCTCACCACACTGAGCTCTGCCAAACTTGGACAGTCCTGCCACTCTGTTCAAACAGGAAGCCCAATACCCAGCTGAAGAGACCAAAATAGCCCTGTTTATCAGGTTGGTCCTCAGGCTTATAGGAAACCTGCTACTGCCATCCTGCTTTTCCCTCCAGGTGCTTTCCATCAGACATCAAACCCACAATAGCCCCTGATGAACTTAAAGTTGTCCATCTCCCTTGGTAGGCCCTCCTACTCTGCTTAAACTCCTCTAGAAAAACATACCCTCTTTCTTTATTTTGGGCCAATGGCCTTTCCACTCTTGGCCTGGCTGTACCTGGTCTGAAGTAGAGATATCACTGTTTGTTTCAACCCTGCCTATTCTAGTGGTCTTGGTTGCACCTCAGGGTTTAGCCTGATAATAATTTTAAAATGAGATAGAGTAGTGGGATCATGCTTTTGACTTTAAAGACAATACAGTGGATTGGTATCAAGTACACAGAAATGTACAGTACAGAGCCCTGGTAGTGACATTAATAATAATTATATATTTGCCAAAGAAAACTTTGTAGAGCTAGGATTTCAAGATACTTAATAAATTTTCAAATCCAAGTTAAAAGAAACAAAATTTCTAGGCATGTGTTTGGGATTCTAATTTGTGTAAAGTCCAAAAGGACTGATGGAAACAAGGTAATTATTTTTGGTTAGTCTTCAAATAATTTTTTAAAGAAGAAAAGAATTTTAAGAGTTAATATGATGAGACAAAAATATTAACAGAGACTTTAGTTTTGAGAAATTTAAGGAGGAAAAAATGTTAAATTAGTATTTAATTAGAAAATGTAATTTG
>NW_004524720.1:4418589-4432242 GCF_000260255.1 Octodon degus | reverse complement strand
ATGTCTGCATCTTGCACTGTGAACAACCTCTACGAAGACAACAATATGTAATGTATTAATTATTGAAACTGTCCTATTAATCAGTTTTGAAAGTATCTCATTGCTATTTTTTCTCAAAAAAATTAATAAAAATAAAAAAGCACCCTACCCCCTCCTCTACACTGCCTATTGGCTGACTTTAATTCAGTTGTTTTGATATAGGGGAAAGAAACTCCCAACCTGTTAGATATCTGGGAAGAGTTTGTGTTCTCTAAAATTGAAGAATGAATTTAGGAACAATGGAGGGTAAGAGCAAAATATATTTCTTGAGGGAAGGAAAGTTTCTGTCCAACCAAGCGACAGAAGGGGTCCTGAATGGATTGTCAAGGCACCTGACTTTTTCAGGGATTTTTATAGAATAAATCCAGATGGTGAGGTGAGTCCAAGGTGGGGAAAAATGGAAATCATGAGGTGGGACAAAACTATGGCCAACCATTAAGATTAGCAGTGTAAGTGCTCCGCTAAAATTGATTAAATTAAGATCAAATGAGGAAGAGAGTCATGCAGCAAACAGGCATACATACAGAGCAGGGGCTTTTCCAGTAGAAGGCTAGGTTAGTGTCTCTTCCTGGCTTTCTCAAGGTGAAAGACATCTATTTAGCATATCAACCCTTGATGTCCATCCCCGGCGAGGTATAGGGGTACATTTGTTTCCTGTCTGGTCTTGAGGTCCGGTCCACAGTGGAAGTGCCTGTTTCTCCCACAGTTGTAAAGGTATGTTGTCCTCCACACTGGCCCCCTTGAGGGCCTAGCTCTATCTGATTAACTGTATCTCTATCTATCTGCCTACACCCATTTCACTGTGAAGAACTAAGAAATGATTGTGTTACAATAGCTTTGTTAAAGAAATGAAAGACAGGGCTGGGGAGATAGCTCGATTGTCTAAGCATCAGTCTGGCAAACCCAAGGACCCAGGTTCAATCTCTGGTACCACATGCCATGCTGGCCACCAAAACCAGGGATGGTGTTATACATTTGTAATCCCAGCATGGGAGAGGCTGAGACAGGAGAATCACTATGACTCTGAGCTGCACATTAAGACCCTATACCAAATAAATAAATAAATAAATAAATAAATAAATAAATGTTACAGATACTCACTAAATGACATTGTTCCCTTCAAGAGTTAAATTTATTTTTCTTCCCAGCTCATACATATGTGAAAGATAGGATTTTTACAATCATTCTAACACAAATACAGTTAAACTTTGTACAATAACATTGCTCTTTTCTTTGAACTAAATGAAGCCTCAAAAGCAGTGAACCATTTCCTGCCATGTGTTATTCTTACAGTTTCATTTGCTCCAGATCGACTGCCAGTTTGAAAGCTCCTGTGCATAACGCACTGCCAAGTTAGAAAGTATAATAAACCTTCTGTAATATTCTTGGAAACTACAGGCATAGTGAGCTCAGGGAGTCCAGCATTTGTACACATAAGCCAGGCACTGCAATTCTCCTAACCCCAGGAGATGCTAAGTAACCACGGACTGACTCAATCTGTTTTCCATGAACACTGTGCCTTCACCCAGGTCTGTCTACCAAGAAAATAAGAGTGCACAGGATGGGAGTGAGGTTTACATTCATAAAAGAGTGGCAACACCCATGTGAACATTGTAAATGTTTTGAGGACAGAATACCCAGGCTGGATCCAGATACTATGAACTCAAAAGTTGGAACATCTATTTATAAAATACAATACGTTTTTAATGGACAAGTCAATTTTGTGTGTGTGTGTCACCTGTGGTCCCTAAAAAAACTGCATCCTCTAGTTTGGATACAAGTATAAGTGTTTTTTTTTATTTTTATTTTTATTTATTTGAGAGAGAGAGAGAGAGAGAGAGAGAGAGAGAGAGAGAGAGAGGTGTGTGTGTGTGTGGCCAGCTCAGCCCACCAGGGGGCGGGGCTGGCTGGCATGTGGTGCTGGGGGATTGAACCGCGGTCCCTGATGCTTTGCCAAGCTTGTTCTAAGTAGGTGCTTTAGACCACTGAGCCATCTCTCCAGCCCACAAGTATAAGTGTTTATCCTCCATTATTGGAAATAATTATAATTCATTACATATTTTCTGATAAATTCGAACTAATTTTATTATGCCATCAAATACTTCTTTACTAGTCAAGTATGGTTCAAATCTCTCTCCTCAGACAAGATAATGAAACACTGACTCAAGCATATTTGCATCCCTTTGTATCACAAGAAAATAACAGCTAATACGTAAGTCATGGCTGAAGCTCTCTGGAGCCAGCAGAAGCAAAGACTTAGATGTCTCAGGACTTTTCAATCATTGTCTGGCTTTTGTCCTGCAGCTGTTGAAGCAGTAGTCAAAAGGACAAGAGCCAACAGCTCACTACTCTGGGAAAAGAATGTAAGTGAAAACTTTTCAAATCTTAGACATCATGAGGTCTGAGAAAACTTCTCCTACAGAAGCCTTATGTTTCTACTGCTTTTTGAAGAATGCTATGCTGGCTTCTGAAGGATGCAGAAAGCATACACAGCAGCCTAATGACAGGAAGCCTAACAAATATTCTCTTGTTCTGATAATACACCTCAGCTTGCACAGCTGAATTGGCTTCTGCATGCCTCAGTCCCCTGCTCTGCGTGATGGGGTAAAAAACATGTCCAGGGGCTTGGTGAGAGCTAGAGCTGCCATTCTCTCCTGAAAAGCAGCCTCCCAAGTCATTCACCATTTTCCAAATTTACTCTCCTTTCTGAGACACAGGTTTCACTTAATTCTGTGATTTCTAAAGACTGATTGATGACTCTCAGAGTAACCATCATCATCAGTCAAGTCCAATTTCTTCCTTCCACCATCTACATCCACAGGTCCATGAGAACTCAGATAGAGAAGTGGACTGGTGGAGGCTATTGGAAGATGGCCACTTTCTCACCTCCGTCCACTATGCTTTCTTTCCCCCCCTCTCCTCTGCAGCTCAAATGACCTGGCTGCTGCAATGTGAGACAGGGCTGCGCCGTCTGCTCTGCTTTCCTCTAGCAGAGTCAGGGAGAGCCAAGTGACTGCCAGGCCCCAGATTGATGGTGTGTGGAGACACAGAGCCAGGACCACTGGCGGCCAAGTGCTTCTCCAAGGGGATCCCACATAATACAATTTCCAGATTTCTGGGCCTCTGTCCAGCTGCACACTCCTGTGCCTGCCGTTCTCCCTTCCCAGATGAGGGGCTGAGGTAAAGGCACAGGCCTGTGCACCGCCTGCACACCCCTTTACTGCTTCAGTAAGTGTGTCCCACATGTTGCTGTAAGAGGCAGCAGGGAGAGGAAGGCAATACCACTCCCCCTTTCCACAAAAACCTCCCTCATCCCCCTCTGGGTAGATGATTAAAAATGGATGAAGGCCAGTCTAAAAGGGTTGGTGCTTTCCAGGGCTGACAGCCACTGAAATAGGTTATGTGAATGTAGTAAAACTTACAGCAGGTAGTGTCTCCACCACCTTCAGCATGCTGCCCTGAGAAATAGGATTCTGATACCAGACCTTCACCTCAGTGCACCTCTGCAGGTGGCTGGAAACACTTGTGTCCTGCTCCACCTGGGAGCTGAGGGGCCTGTAGCTGGGGAATGACTCTGCTCAAGGATGCAGAAGGATTAGATTCTGTCCTTAGGAACAAACAAGAATCTTACCTCTTCTAACCTCTCCTGGTGAGGAACAAAGCAACCCATGTATGAGAACAAGAAAATGAGAAGTGCTCTGATGAATGGTATATTAAAAGCTCATTCCATTGATGCCTGCAGATGAATTTTAACATATCAATACAATTAGAAAGACAAAGACATTGTATAATTAAAATCATGTGTAAAGAAAACTCCTCAGCAAATCACAAAGTGGGAGATTCTTTTATTACATATCCTTTCTCTCACTTCTTCTGAGAAACCGTTGTGGAGAGTAAAGGAATAAAGAATTCTAAGCCCATAGAAACAAAAACAATGAGGAAAGAAGAGATCTGTGGGAAAGAGGGAGAGGGGATAAAATAATAAAGATGGTTAAGCCACGCATTACATGTAAAGTCTACAATTCAAAAGTTTCATGGTTTGTATCTAGTTGTCTGCCCAAAGCCTCATGCAGTCACTGGAGTAGGCTTCTAGGGTTTGTGATTAATTCATGAGCAATGCTGGGATTATGGGTGTGAGTGTTACACCCACTCTGGGGTGGATAGCCTGAATATAATATAGGAAGGGAGAAAGGCTTGGCAGCTGCCAGAGCCACTGCTCCTACCTTTGCTCTTTGCTGTTTTGCACCTCCATGAACTGCTGCCCTCTGCCATGTGCCACTCTGCCTTGGAGCCAGCCAAGTATGGATTGAAACTGCCACTAACTGTGAGCTGAATAAATATTTCCTTCCTTAATTTTGCATGTCAGGTATTTTGTCCCAGCAACAAGAGAAAAGTAATCAAGACAAAAATGATATTTTAGAAAAGAAAATATTTTTAAAAAGCAGAGGCTAGGATTTCTTTAACGAACCAGAGGATGTACTAAGAAACTAAAATTATCAAGGATGAGTGCAACATTAACATTTTAAGATAAAAGTTTCATAAACTTTATTCAATAAACATCCTCCTTGAGAACTTTAAAGTTGTACTACAGGAAGGGTGGAAACCAAGAAAGAAAAGATGTTGGATACAAGAAATGCTGAAAGTACCAAGAATCCAGTTTTAAAAAGTCGTACCTATGTAAGAGGTTTACAAAAATTAATCTCAAATCTAAAATCCAGTTGCTTTCAAAAGAATGTTTTCAATGTAAAAGAGTATGGTAACAAGAAAGGCTGTACTTTGTAAGAACTTACATGATCCTAGAATGAACACATATAGTATTCATTCCATAGAGCAATAAAAAATAGAAACCAATCCCACATTCCTGGAAAAAAATCATTTAAGAAAGATATATTCTAATTATGAAACTAAGTAGAACATGTCTATATATAATTTTCTGTGAAGTTATAAATAAAAGAGTTTGGTATAAGGCTCGAGAGTCTTAATAGCAGATCTGAAGAGAAGGAAAAAATCCTAGCACAGCTGGTGAGTCCTTCATGGAGAACATTCACCTGTACATAATTATATAGACACTTTAACCTGTCACATTTTGAAATCAAAGATAGCTTACATTTAGTTATAAAATGGAATTAAAATATTAAAAAATTTTGAAAGCAGCAGTTGCACAGAGGCATCCATTCTACTCAGAAAGTTAGCATTCCAAATCACAGCTGAGCAAGACAAAGGGCACTGGATGTTGGTGAACCAAGTGTCCAGGGTCCATCAGATCGTCACACTGGTAGTTTTCAAAGGAGCTAAAATCAAGGATATACCAATCAAATAGATGAAGGAGAAATTGGAGGATTAAATTCTTTTCTAATGAAGCAGACACAATAATCACAAAAAGCTAATTACAGATACCTTTAAAAATAATTGTCACTTAGAATCTCTTCTGTAATGAGGGTAGACAGGGAAACACTGTTCATTTTCTTTTTTAGTTTTTAGACTATAAAAACAGCTGTTTACTGAACAGTGAAAGTTTGTATTTGGCATGGCTTTGCACCATTAATGTGATCTTCGCTATCGCATCATGCTGGTAGTTTGTCAAACCTAGGCTCGTATCGTACCTCTCTATTTGAAAGTAACACTTGTAGTTCTTGGCTCATCTGTTAGTCTGTTTCTTGTATCACATTTGATGTAAGTCAAAGCTGAAACAGCTGCTCACAAGCATAAAATGATCCAAACAGAGGAAGAAAATCAGTCACAGGTGCTTTGGTTGACTTAAAATTACTTGGCGGACAATTCCACACTCCAGGTATCTCATTTCAGAACTACTAGCTGCACTATCCTTTGTCATCCCTCAAACTCTTAAGTGTTGCACCTAGGTCAGAGAATTTATTTTTCTGGCTAGATCCTTCTTGAAATTCCAGTAGCTCCATTCCCAACTTTCCAAAATATAACCAGTGTCAGCAGGAAAGATCAGGAAGCTTTATCTGGAGAAGATAGCACACGATTGGCTCCAATTTAAGTAACTGTAAAAATTATTACTAAAACTTTGTGTTGCAGTTGCTACCATGCTAGAAAATTCTTTGTAGGTTTCCTAATGGCTTGGAGGATTATCTGCAAGTGTTGCAGGATTTTCTGAATGCATTTTTAGTCTCGAAGTATTTTAGCTGCGCACTTTCCAGATCTTTCCAACAACTGCAGTGGTGAGCTGTTGACACTTGCCAAGCACAGGACACAGTCTTTACCAGTATTTATGCTAAGTGGCATCTTGGATTCTTCTTTTTTGAGAAATAAAGGATTAATCTCAGATATTATGGCCATTTTGATAAAATTCCCATCACAGAGATTTACCATGTTTTTCTATGCAGAGTGAAATTTGCATAAATGCAGCTATCCAGTGATTTAAGATCCCTGCAAAAGCTAGGAGACTGGGAATATTTACTCTGCCACCTTCAATAAATTTTTACCAAGTTTGGCAACACTTCTGTGGTTGGAGTCAAAGGCCACTGTCACTTGCCATGCAGCACACACTCACTGCACACAATACATGATGCTTTCCTACTGCACTCATTCTCCCCGAGGACCATGTCTAGGCCTCTTGGCATGATCTTCCACCACAATAAGTCCCCAATTTATGAATGAGTTCTGCTCTGGGAGGACATTAGTCAGATTCCTTCATAAGTCCAACAAAGTGAGTCTTATTATACCTTTGGCACATATGCAATTAAAATACAAAGCCAAACACAAATACTACATACTGTTTTACTTGTCTAAAAATGGTGAAAAAGGCAGGCATTGTGATATATAGCTGTAATCCCAGCACTCAGGAGGCTGAGGCAGGAGGATCATTGTAAGTTTGAGACCAGGCTGGGCTACAAAGTGAGCTCAAGGCCAACCTGAACTGCATAGCGAGGCCTTGTCTCAAAAAGATTTTTTTAAAAATGGTGACACAGTGCAGTACAACAACTGGTATACAAGGGGTTGCATGGAGTGAACAGATAAGCGTTACTCACTGGAGAAACGGGGTGGGAGGTGCTGAACTTGAAGGACCAACAGGAGAATGGAAGACAAGATGGGACTTGGCTCACACCAGATGTTGAAGACACAGGATTTTTTGGTTTCATATTCAGTAGTCTGCCCTCTGGGAAATGATCCAGTAATGCTGAGCAATAGCATCCTCAGAGGATTCTATGTCACTCGATGGCATTCTGAATGGCTGCACTCCTTTTTGTATCATCCTGCACTAGTGTCCAGGGCCTCACACAGGGCCATCATGTCAAGAAAAGCCCCTGGCCACTTCTTGCATTGTGACTCTCTTCCATTCTTCATTACATCTTCCTCTTGTCTCTTTATCTTCTAACTGGATGTCCTCTCACATCAAGACTTCATTGGGAAGCTCCTCATGTTACACAACAAGCAGCTGTACCTCCTTCTAGTTTAGGATCATTGAGTAGCCGAAGATCTCTTCAGATTCCTTACACATCTTTAAATCTATGAACTTCACGAGTTGTGGGCAAAGTTTCTTCAAAATCCCAGTGATGGTGATAGGCAAAATCTCATGCCAAGCAGAGTTCATGTTTTTATGAGTATTTACATGTCTGTTCATACCTCCAAAAGCTCGTAATGCTGGGCCCCTTCATTTTTAACAGTTTGAATGTTTATAAATCAGAGGGCTTAACCAAGTCTCTTCACATTTGCATTTTCTCCTTTCTGTAATCAATTTTAGTGTTCTATGCTTGGAGTCTAAAAAAAAACACAAAATTTAAAACATGAAGCACTCAGCACAAATCTATCCCTTGACTAAAAATAGCCACTTCTGGTTTAGACTACCGCCTGAGGCTCCTGTCCATCTTCAGGGACTGTTAAGAGTTTAGTGAGTGCTTGTTCTTTCAGGGACACAGCTGAGAGCTATGTTGCATGGACTACAGAGAAGGACAGCAGAATGAGGGCCACTGTTAGCAAACATGGCCATACTGGAAACCCCCACGTGTTCTGCATCTAAAGGGCTCATTTGTTCTGTTGTGGCAACAGCTAAACTCAAACTGATGGGCCTAGGGACTTAGAAGGTATAATGTTTTCTGTGTTGATAACTTTATGTACTTAGGCTGTAATCAGTAGTTTTCCAATACTGGGTAGTTTGAATTGTATCTCTTTAATTATTAAAATGTCCAGCTTAGAGATAGAGGAAACTAGCCAGACTTAAAGTCAGATTAGTTTGGGTACAAGAGTTGATATTGTCACTAAATTTTCTTTCTTTGTTTCTTTCTTACTTTCTTTCTTTCTTTTTCTTTTAGGAAGACAGATTGACAGCTCCTTTATTTGGCACTTCGGGCACTGTCAGCATCAACAAGGAAGGGCAGAAGAGCAAGGGGATGCCAGGAGGGCCCAGGGAGCTGGGGCACAAACCATAGATCCCAGCCTGTCCTTCTACCCACTCTCTGCTAGGACTCCTGCACAGTGGGTAGGAGCCCACTGTGTCCTTCACTGAGGACAGAGTGAAGAGCAAAGCCTCCCAGGAACAATAAGGATTATTGCAATCAACACTTGGGTGTGGAGGCACACACCAGTCACCCCAGTACTCTGGGAGGCTGAGGCAGGAAGATGACAAGGACAAGCCCAACCTGGGCAATTCAGCAAGACAGTAAGACTGAGTCTCAAAAAAATATTAAAGTCTGGGAATGGAGCTCAAGGTGAAGCACCTGGGTTCCATCCCCAGAAAACCCATTATCAATTCAAAGGGAAAACACTGCACCAAGGAGTTAGAAGGCAACTTTTATTACCCTATTGGGCTAGGGAACCCAGAGGTTCCAATCACAAAGCCAGAGTCAGATTTGTGTTCCAAGAGCCAGGAACAGGAGGGACAAGAAGTCCATGGTAGTTGCAGGAGGTGTCGAGGCCTCCTGCTCCCCTGTTTGCAGGTCTTTAAATATGATTTGTGAGTGGTAAATACAAAGATGATAGCAGGTTATTACATGACTGGCTATGTGGAATACAAGAATTATGTCATATTGTCAGGCAGAATTGTACAGGAACATTCTGGGAGGGAGGGGTTCCAGAAGTGCATGTAGAGTGGTAAGCGTCCTTGATGGGGCCAGACTTCCCCCAAACATGAGGACCTTGAAACCCTTGAAGCAAAGTTGGAATAATTGTATATTTTTAAAACACAAGACACAGTTGGTTTGACCCATGCATTGTGGAATATCTGGGTGTAGCCAGTCAAGACTGGCTATGTGACAGATAACATGAGCACAGTCACAGGCTATGAATTGATTTCTAACTTTTACTATAATATGCCTACAAATCTGCTATTCTATAAGTACCATTAAGAAAAAAACAAAGGAGAAAGCAGGCCTGGCCGCTGCCCACCCAACCTCTTGCCACATGCCTGTGCCATGATGTGGCAAAGATGAGGCTCCTGGGCCTGCAGAGCTGGGACTCATGTGACCGTGGCCACTCTGTCAGTGTCCGGAGTCAGGCGAATGCAGTGGCTGTGCTGTGGCCCCAACCCAGACCCTCACTGGTGTCACAAGGGCCTCTATCTAGGATTGTGTGCACAAAGGTGTCCCTGGTGGCTGGAACTCAGCGGGGTAGATACCTAGCCCACGGGCAGCACTTTTTATTGGTCTGAGCTGGCTCTGTGGGTAGAAGGGATGGAGGCACAGCACATGACAGGAGGGGCAGGAGGAGCCAGGAACAGGAGGGACAAGTTCATGGTAGTTGCAGGAGGTGTCAAGGCCTCCTGCACCTCTGCTTTCAGGTCTTTAATCTCTGTGGCTGGGGCAGGGTAGTGGAGTCTGAAGCTGTTGTCACTGTTCTCATTGTCACATAGGCTCCCAGCTGGCTCAGGGAGGAGGTGCCAGGTGGCTGTGAGGAGAGGTCAGCAGCTTCTCTGTTCTTCTAGGCTCCTGAGGCTGGAGGAGGCTGGCCCCATGGGGTGCCAGTGTAACTCTGCTCCTGTCTTTGTCTTCTTCACCACTATGTCACAGAGTTGCAGCTTGCCGTCCACGCCCTCCTTCCGTGCCCTCCTCCATTGTTCTTGGCCTTTGAGGCCTCATGCAGGATGGTGTGGGCTGGGGCCAAAGGACCAGTAGGGGCAGCCTTGTCCTACGAGTCCGTGTCCTCCAGGAGCCTTTGCTTCTGAGCCTCCTCCAGGAGCCCCACAGTCTCAGGTTCATCTTCCTCCTTTTGCTGCCACAGCTCCTCCTCTGACAACTGTCATTGCAGCGGCATGACCTCAAGGTCTGCAAGAACCTGTGGTTGGTTCAAGTCCTTGAGCTCCTGTAGGTTCTCCAGCACTATCATCTCCAGCTTTGAGTCCTTCGTGCTGTTCTCCAGCATCTTCATGGGTTTTCTCAGTTCCTTGTCTTCCTGTTCCTTCTGCACCCACTTCTATTCCTCTTCCGGGAGCTGCTTAGCCTGGACATTCCACGAGGCACCTGCTCCATGGTGTAGCCCATATTCTGAGGGTCTATCCTGAATGTGATCTGTGCTGCACTTGATGTAGAAGTGGAAGATGGGCAGGCCCAGGTACATCTCCTTCTGCACTATCTTCTTGAGGGCATTGAATTTATTCACCTCATACCGTTTGCTGTTGGTCTTTGGGGAGCTTGAGTTTGGGGACCTTCCAAGGGTTGAAGTCTGAAGGGTAGAATTTATGCAAAGCTTTCTTTTCCTTCATCTTCTCTTCTTACTTCTCTCACAACTCCAGAGAACTAATAAAGTATTTACCAAGACTTCCATTTTTCATCACTTCCTCCAGCTGCTTATTAGCTAGGACATCAATATCTTTCTCACTGCCTACAACCTCAGCCTATCAAACTTTCAATCTGATTATCTTTCTTTCCAGAGTTGCAACCTTAGTAAATGAAACAAATGTTCAGGGCAACTTGTGGGTTTCAAAACCTTCAATGGAGGTGCCGTACCTCTAAAAGTGGCAAGTTGACAAAATTTTGTCCAGGGGCAAAGATCTCAATCAGGTTGCTCCTCGTGTTTCATTCTTTTCTTCAGGAATTATTACCACTGTGCAGAGCTCTGGGAATCCACAAAATGTTCCAGTCCTTAGTCCTTACGTGGGCACTGGATGTTTGAACTCAAACCAGAGAGGACTAAGTGAAGGCTGAGGCAGGAGGAGGATTGTGAATTGAAGACCAGCCTGGACCTCAAAGTGAGCTCAAGTCCAGGCTGAAATGCATAGAGGGATCTTCCAAAAGCAGTGTAAAACATACTGGGCACACATTTGACTTACTTGACGGTAGATGTCGGCGACTGCAAGGTCACTTCCCCAGGATGACAAATGTGCCTTTGGCGTGCAGGAAATTGTGCCCTGGGGGTCACAGAATGGAGAGGGTCTACTGTTTCTTTTCATAGACTTTTTTTCACTGCTTCTTTTTTATACTGCATTGTATAAATTCTTTTTCTGGAAAATATAAGCACAAGCAAAGCATCAATGTTACAGATCTGATCTAAAATGTTAACATGACCAAATTCGTGGAGGTTTCTGCCCACCTACACTCTCCTAACACATTTCAGCACACACATATATAAAACAATTAAATAAACAATGATGTACAATAGAACATTTAGCCATATTATAACATGTAAATTTTGTTACTTAATTTACTTTTTGCCTTTGCCAAGTTCATAGCTGTCAATTACAACAGAAACCTTCCAAATAGTCCAACATATGCTTTCATATGATTGATTTCTTTCAACTTTAATGACTCCCAGAGAAGCAGTAGATTTTTAAAATCAAAATTTGTTTCAATATTTTGGCTTTCTTATTAAGCATAAAAATATCCCACAAAACCTATTTCCTTTCTATCATACCTACCCATACTCTAAACATTTTTGTCTCTTAAATATGACATTATTTACCTTTTCTGCTACATTTCTTACAAATGTCAGTAAAATCCAAGTCCACTCCTTGGAAGGAACCAAAGGCCTTGTTGACAGGCTCTTTAATATTAGAAGATAAAATTATGAAATGTTATATAACCTTCATTTTTAATTGATAAATTATACATTTATTTACTGTCAGTTTTTGTTTTAACTATGTTGTCTATCATTCAGGCTTGTTGTGAAAGTTTTCTTTTTATGCCCTTTAGCAATGTTAAATTTATACTTCTGGGTTGTTGTTCATTAATTCTAAGGTACTATCAATTTTCAGCAATGTTTTGACATGTCCTCCTGTTATGGAAAATTGTCTGCAGAGAAGTCAACAAAAAAGAAAGAGTGCAGGTTTTTAAATTGCTTATTATGATTAATCATCACAAAAATTTTAACTCTGTTCCAAAAGAAATGTATGGTTTTATTTTTGTTTTGTAACTTGCTGTTGTTTATTTGTTCATATCCTAGGAATTAAACCTGTGGATGGTCCACCACTGAGCTGCACTCCCAGCCCCAAGGTGACCTCAAACTTGTGCTCCTCCTGCCTCAGCCCCTTGAGCAGCTATTACAGACAGGTACCTCCATACCTGGCTTACTCACTTACTTTTAAAATTCAGTACTATGTAGAGTGTGCTAATAGCTCTCATTTATTTTCCAGGTAATTTAAAAGAAGGCCTTTATATTGTTCTTGTTCATGGAACTGATAAGACCAATTTTTAAATAGAATAAAATTAATCATAATTTTACACTTTTTTAAAGGACATTACTGGAAAATAAACATGAGGAGACTGAATCTGACTGTTGTTTTCTTTTCTGTGGTTTTAAGAGCTGCTTGTTATTTCTTAAAGTTCTTTTCTAAATGGCTAGAATTTTTCCACAATTACTTTATTGAAAACATAATAGTTTATTTCAGGCCTTGGTGACAGGCCTTTTCCAGGTTTGATTAAATTAGTATCTTATATAAATAAAATGAAGAAAGAAGGTAATTTGATGCATGTAGAGTGCAGGGCATGAGAAAAATAGTCCCTTTTTGTTTACTTTAAATGCCTTACTTAAATGAGCTTCAATTATTGCCCTCTTACTGGACTATAAGTAACTCACTTCTAAATAGCTTTCCACACTGCCAGTCTCCTCTCATACATGGCTCATTCACCTCGCACCCCATTACCAATTCGCTGTAACACAAAAAAGGCAGTTAGATGACACTGCGAAGTGAGCATGTAGCTCCCAGTATCATGGGACCAGTCCGGTGCTCTAGCAAAACAAACAAGGCTCTGCACATTCTGTTCCCAACATGGCCTTACCTTATTGCTTTGCACTTAGATTGCTCTGAGCCTTCTTTATGCTTTCTCCATGTTTATACCAAGCACTCACTACTGAGCACACTGCAATCCTGCCCTCACCCTCAGAGCTGTACTGAAATGACACCCATGACCACTTTGTTATTTCACAAAATTCATTTTTCCTTCTTGAAGCTCTTCCTTCTGCTTCTGACTTTATTGACCCAAGTTATTCTCTCCCCTGGAGATACCCCTCATCTTCTTGAGGCTTAACCAGCCAGCACTCTGCAAATATTAAAATTTATGAGCTCTCAAAGTTTAGTCCCCAACTGTCTGCTTATCTTATTCTCTTGTTCAACCATATGCAGCACCAGACACTATGAACCAAACTGCCAGTTTGAATGTTTCAAAAGAACCTCAAAGTAAACTTCTCAATAAACTTAAATGTCTTCTCAAAGCTTGATCA
>NW_004524720.1:4415868-4416818 GCF_000260255.1 Octodon degus | reverse complement strand
AGGCACACCACGTGAGTGGGACCCTCTGCCGCACCCTCAGAATCATCCACCACTCCAGAGCCCCCCAAAGCATGCACAGTGTGTGAGAATTTCTGCCTCGCTCTCAGGACCCCCTGAGATCCAGACCAAGCCCAAGCACTGCAGTGTGTGGGAGAGCTGGCCCTGTCCCTTGTGCCCACTTGTCCCCCTGAAACCCAGGCAAGGCCTGGCATACAGACCTAGGGTGAAACTCTATAGCTACAGTCCCCACACAGAGAGTAGGGGACACAACCACCCAGGTAACCCATGAGCAGAACATCTTGTCAGAGAGGCAAAACAGATACACTCCCAAGGGCTGCAGCAGGAAGGAGCTGAGCACAGCAGCCAGACCCAAGCCAGGCACAACTGGTTTAATTCAAACTTTGTAGACCTGCACCCGAATATCAGTAGGTCCTAAGGTTATACATACACTAAATCTCTACCACAAAGGTCAGAGGAGAGTGCTATACAAAGTGAAAAAGAGAAGGAGGAAAATGAAATCCCAGACCCAAAGCCCACCCAGAACAAGTGCAAGAGGACACTAGCACAGAAGATATTAGGAATCACACACCTGAAATCTCTGAGTCAATAGCATCTGAAATAAGGAAACAACTGCAGAAAGGTATAGAGGAACGCAGATCAGAAATAACCTCTGAAATAAAAAAAGAAATCTCTGAATTAATAGCATCTGAAGTAAAGAATCAAATACAGAAACATATGGAGGAAACCCACTCTGAAAAAAACTCTCTAGTGAATAAATTAATAACTGCTTCTAAAGAAGACATTGATGAAAAAAGAGAGAGAGATTAGGAAAATGATGGATTCCTTGAATGAGCAACACAGGAAAGAAATAGATCCCATGAAGTAGAGTAAAAGTCATATAGAAGAACTTAAAATCTCAATCACAAGCCTTGCAAAAGAAACTGAGTGAA
>NW_004524720.1:4376198-4390267 GCF_000260255.1 Octodon degus | reverse complement strand
ATGGTGTTTGTAAATAGGATCACAAGTCTGCATCTTGTACAGCAATTAACCACTAAGAAGAATATATGCAGTGTTTTATTTGTTGAAACTGTACTTCTGATTTGTTTGAAACTGTCTCATTGCTATCTGTTTATCAATTAAACTTTAAGAAAAAAAGATACCTTCATTAAACTCATCAAGGCTTCATTTATCATGCTGAGAATTGTAGAGCCATACATTGCATGCGGGCATCCAAACTTGAAGTTAGTGAATGAACTAATGTACATGGGTTGCTATGGCAAAATCAATAAGAAGCTAATTTCCCTGACAGATAATTCATTTATTGCTCAATCTCTTGGTAAATATGGCATCATCTGCATGCAGGATCTGACTCATGAGATCTATACTGTTGGAAAAATGCTTCAAAGAGGCAAAGAACATCCTGCAGCTGTTCAAGTTATCATCTCTATGAGGTGATAATAAGGAGCGGAATGAAGAAAAAGACCACCCATTTTGTGGAAGGTGGAGATGCTGGAAATAGGGAAGACCATATCAACAGGTTTATTAGGAGGATGAACTAAGGTATCTCCTATGGTGTTTTTATGATTTGGTAAGTTAATAAAGTATCTGCTTCCAAATTGAAAAAAAAAATACCATCAACATCCTTCACAAATCTGTTAAAAACATTCTTAAAATGTATTTAGAACCAGAAAGACCTAGCATAAAAAGGAAACCTTGGGCAACAAAGTCAAGGCAGGAAGTATTATGATCCATGACTTGAAATTATACTACAAAGCTGCTGTGATAAAATCAGCATGGTACTGGCAAAAAAAATAAAAACAAACTGACCTGCAGATCAATGGAACAGATTAAAAGATGCAAATACAACTACAAACACACTTAGCCATTGTATCTTTGACACAGGTGTCAAACATGTTCACTGAAAAAAAGATGGCTTCTTTAACAAATGGTGCTGGAGGAGTCAGGGAGATAACTCAGTAGAATAAGCACTTTGCCTGGCAAGTACAGGATCCTGAGTTCAATCCCGAGTACTGAAAAAATAAAAAAATAGTGCTGGAAAAACTGGCTCTCTGCATGCTGAAAACAAAGACTAGACTCGAGTCTACTGCCACGAACTAAACTAAAGTCAAGATGGATTAGAGATCTAAACATTAAAACAGAAACATCAAATCTACTGGAAGAGAAAGTAGTTAGAAATCTTGAAGACAGGATTAGGCAGACAGTTCATGAACAAAAACCAAACAGCACAGGAAATATTTCCAAGAATCAACAACTGGAATCTCATCTTATTGAGAAGTTTCTGCATGTTAAAAGATATCACCAACAGAGTGAAAAGATAACCCACAAATTGGGAAGATATTGTGACCAACAATCACTCAGATAAAGGACTGCTATTTAAATTATATACAACACTAAAGAATTTGGCCCCCAAAATTTAAAGACCCAATCCAAAAATGGGCATCTGAGATGAATACACACTTCTCAGAGGAAGCAATACAAGTGGAAAATAAATACATGAAAAAATATTCCACCTCACTGACCATTCAAGAAATGCAAACTAAAATAACATTAAGATACCATCTCACCCCAGCAAGAATAGCTATAATGAAGAAATCAACTAACAACAAATGCTGAAGAGGCTGTAGGGAAAAAGGAATCCTTCTTCACTGCTGGTGGGAACACAGTTTGGTACAACCACTATGGAGATCAATATAGAGACTCCTCAAATATCTAGGACTGGAAATCATATTGAATCCAGCTATTCCTCTTCTGGGTATTTTCCCACAACAACTGAAAACATCATACCATAGTGATAGATGTGCACCCATGTTTATAGCAACACAATTTGTTATAGTCAAATCCTCAGAAAAAACCAAAACGCTCATCCCCTGAGAAATGGCTGAAAAAGATGTGACATTTTTTATATAATGGAGTACTACTCAGCTATAAACAAAGACAAACTCAAATCCTTTATTGCTAAGTGGATGCAACTAGAGGCTATACTCATAAGTGAAATAAATCAGAGCCACATGTGTAAACATCATATTGTCTCTCTAGTGTAAGAACCTGAAAGAATAAATAAAACATGAAAGGTAAAATAGATATCATAAATCTGAAAGAAACTGATCTTAAGGATACAAAAAGAAGAGGAGAGAAAGGATAAAAGATAGGAAAAATGGAAGGAGGGAAAAACATTCAAGTGTATATATGGAATGGCTGAAATGATTCTGCTCATAATTTCCATCAGTTTTTTTTATATAGCATTTAATGCTTAGAATTTTCACCTCGACTAACTGCATACTGATATCTGCTATCTGAGCAATTACATCAAAGACAGCAATGTGTGATTCAAAACTCACATTTGAATGCCTCTCATCTTGGTCTTCTAAATGTGTACCATTTCTAATGTCTTTATCAGTTATTATACTCTCTTTCAAATAAATTAAAACAAAAAAGACAAGCAAAAAAATAAGATTTCTTAAAAGCAAGCACCAATATTCAATTATTTCCTCAATATTTCATAAGTATATCTGTTAATCTGAGCAACAGATTTGATGATAAAATAGATAACATAACCATAGCATAACATAACTAATTGTTAATTAGTTATTCCTGTTTTGAAAATTTGTAACACATGCAGTGTTGTATGTTTTTGTCTTTTTTTCTATTTGTTTTTACTTGGGTTTTTACTCCTCCAAATAAAACAATTAAAAAAAAGAAAAGAGGGCACCTAGAGCACCAGTCACTAGGGGAAGCTAGAGAACTGGAACAGGAAGAGACATAACTGGCAAGAGTTAGAATAGAGGGATAGAAGGGGGAGAACTCGGGGAAAGGGGTGGTAAAGGACACAATGAAACCAAAGAAAAGATCAAAGAAATGAAGAGGAAGGAGAAGCAAAAGTGATGGGAAGGTAGACCGGACTGGACAGATTCTAGGTTTCTCCCAAGATGCCATGCAAGTTCCAAATTCCCCTATGTTATGCTACCAAAAAGTGCAGAAAGTTACTACGTGTTAACCACTTAGAAGCAGTAGGAGCTAAAGGGGAGGGTTTCTGTTGGATTAGAAGTTCTCATAGAAAAGGTTAACTCAGATAAGAGACAAAGAGGAGTCAGAAAAAAATCTTTTCCTCCATCCCAAGAGTCAGGGAATGAGCCCCACTCTAGACAAGGAGCTAGGAAATCAGTGTTCCAGCCCAAAAGATACCTTTCAAAAGTCTAGAAAACTAACCCAATTTCAAAAGCATACACAGCATCGTAAGAACCAAACTCTGTCCTCAACATGCTTCACATTTTGTCCAAAGCACTGGACAAGGACTCGGGCTCACCAGGAGACAGCCAAGCATGCGGACTGCCTAGAAACAAGGGCAAGGAATCTGCACAATGTGGATCTGGGGGCTGTGCTGAGGCTTCTTTCTTTTAGGAAAATGAACATAGTTAAGTAGGAGGTTCTTCCCGTGCGTGTCTTTGGTTGTGTCTGTTCCCACACACATGCACGCTGGATTAGAATGCAAATATTATTTTTTAATGTAGGCCACAATCAAAATGTTTTCTTCCTTCGCGGTTTTCCACATTTCTATCTACCACCAGCGTCCTGTCCAAATTGCTTTTAGAGCTCTCCAAAGCAATAATATAATCAGTCTACACTGCAATGAGCACAGTGATTAGGACATATGATCCACTCGATAATTGTGAATAAACTATTTTATTTTTAGATTGTGAGGTTTATGTATGACGGGTCTCCTCTATGTGCTCTTCTAGGTTCAACTTCTCTATACTCTGTAAATATTGGTCACAAAATGTCAAACTTCATAGGGATTGCCAGTGCGAAGCCAGTGCTTCACCCCTGAACGACACCACCAGGCCTCTTTCCACTTTTTTAAATGAAAAGTTCCTCTTTTTAGTGAACTAAAATTTTAACAGGTCACGTCTGAGTTTGTGTTGTTTATCACTGTATCTGTTGAATATCCATCTTACAGGTAATAAATGCTTCATGTACAGCTTCTGAGTATACAAATGAAGGAATAAAATATGAAACAAATATTATAGTGTTACAAAGTTGATATAGCTAAACACACCCAAAACTATTAAAGTGATAACACGAAGTGGTTTTAAAATTGCTCTATTTTGTTTAAATTCAACTCGTTCACTTAAAAAATAGCTTGTGTGCTTTACTGCGTCTACACTCGGAGTTTAAAACTCATGCTTACATTGAAAAGACAATTGGTTCATTAAATAACTCAGTGGAAAATCCTATGCATGCACAAATTACTTGCTCATATGATGTTATTACTGCTTTATGCCAAGTCCTAAGTGCACTTTTAACTTCCTTAATATAATAAGTGTCTTATCTGAAACTTTGTAATTCTCCATTCCATTTTATGTATATTCTCCAAAACATTTGTCTCACCATCAAAATCAGTACATTAACCTTCACTTCTTAACAACCTTTAATCAGAGTGACATAATTTGAACATTTGTAGCACATGGTATTCTAGACATTATGATTGTACTATATTTTTAAAATTTTTGATTTAGTTTAAACTACTTTTGATGTAGTTTAAAACAAGTTTCTCAGATCTCAATGAGAGAGGATGCAAACCCACCTACTGCCAAGTTTAATGTCACTTAAACTTCATGGATATATGAAGTTGAACTTTGGAAGTGAAAATCTTCCAAAATATGCTTCCTTTGCTCTTTAAAAAATTACTGTACATTAAAGTCCAACTATACAATGTTGGGAAATATCATTCACCATTCTTGTTCATTAATCAACTAAAATAGTTTATAAATTAATTTACACAAATTAAGTATACTATACATTTTCCTTGAAATCTCTGTAGATGTAAGAACCGTTGTTGTATATGTTTTGCTCTGACAGTGCTTTTAGTATCTTAAGTCTACAATACATTTCAAGAATAGAGACACATGACACACTGTTCCAGCCCTGCACCTGGGGTGCACTAAGACAGTGATTGAGACTGGGTGTGGTGGCGTGCGCCTATAACCAGCACTTGGGAGGTTGAAAACAGGAGGATCACTACCAATCCAATCTGTGTAGGGAAACCCATAGACCCTGTACTAAATACAAAACAAAGAAGAAGTAGGAGAAGAAGAGGAGAAGGAGGATGACGACGATGAGGAGGAGGAAGAGGAGGAGGAGGAGGACAAGGACAAGGATGATGATGAGGAGGAGACAGATTTGTACAAAACACTCAGCCTTTGGCAGTTCTGTCTTATTTTTATGTCTCACTTGCCTAAGAACTGTAATGAATCAAGTGATATGATAATTAATGAACACCGAGTCTTTTGAAAAACATACAAGCTCATGGTTTTTCTATTCTGTATACCTCAATTTTAGCAATTTATTCAAACATACATTCTTTCATGTTTATGCCTGATCAAATTTTTCTCATGATTACATTCTGTCATTTTTCAGTTCAGTGAAGGTATTCAGCAATGTCATCATTTTGTCGCCTGTTTTGCTTTTTTAAAAAGAATACAAGTATTTTCCACAACAGTGCCTGTCTTCTCTCCTTTGTCTGACATGTATAGATACCAGTTTTAGAGAAACTTCATACCATGTTGTAAATGTATTAAATGAATCAGGTCTATTCAGTGTATAGGCAAAGACTATAAAGTTATTTATGTAAACATAGTTTTATTGTGTTAATTTCTTTCAGACTCAGATCATTTAAGACATAAAAATGAACAAATTTAAATGATTTACACACGGATTTCCACTCTAGAATTTGTCAAAGTAATAAGATAAAATCCTACAGTGATTTTACACCTGTGCCATACCCAGGGATATTGCCTGTTTAGAACATGCTTTATTGCCTGTTTATTAAATACCTTGAGTCAACTTATTATATCCTCCAAAGTCCTTATGAGATAAAGATTGTCACAATTCCCAATTTTAAAAATGAAAGAAATATAGCATGAAAAAAACTAAATGATGAAAGAAAATCTAAGTGGCTGTAAAATCAAGGTTCACTTCCAAGCATTTTGTGTCTAGAGAGAATCTCTTCAGCATTGTCCCACATGGTTTCCACCATCTTTACAAGTTTCCAGTGTATGATGGTAGTTGAAAAGGACAGAGGCAAATGATGGCCTCTACATCCACACCTACCATTTACTAGCAAAGTGCCTGGGAAAGCACACCTGTTCTTCAATAGATGGACCATGCCACACTTGCCTTGAGTGCGCAGCACCGGTGGAGCTGTCCTCCTCACATCCATGTCCAGGCTCTTCTACTGCTTTGATCTTACAATACTCTCCAACACTTTGCATACCCCACATGGGCAATTTTTTCATTTCTCAACTTATATTTTAAGCCAGTTTATTATGAATGACTCTCAGATATAATAACACTTGCACATCGCTTACAAGACACAAAGATGTTATTAAAACATTTCCTTTCCTTCTCACTACTCTTGTTTAGAGCCAAGCAAGATAAGGCAACCCACTCAGCACAGGTTCTTGTTTATGTTTTTCTTATTATCCAGTCCTGTGCTCATAGTATGTTTGGCATTCCCCCATCCATCTCACTTCCTTCTCACTTGCCTTGCTAAAAGAAAAACAAAATTCTTAAAAGCTACTATATGCCAAGTAATTTCTTATCCTTAATTTCAGTGAATCACAACTTTGAAAGTTTGCTTCTTGCCTGGATCACAAATAAAGGAATGTTAAAGCTAAATTGAAATTTAGGCCAAGATCAACCAAAATCCCATTTACTTTCCATAATCTCACTAGAATCTCCCTCTAGGGGTGTAGTTTATTTTTTAAAAGTGAAATATTTATAAGTCATATTTGTGTCTCCTATTAAAAATGAAAGGATTCCTGTTGCCCAATGGATAGGGAACAAACATTCATTCAATTTAAATTTGTTCTTTGTATGGGGTAGTGGAGGGATCTGTTGGTCTCTCAGTGTGATCCATTGCACCCTGGAAGAAATTGCAGCAGGAATGAGGAAAAGACAGACAAGAAGATAAGAGCTGGATTAAGTGGTGGTTTGTCTGCCTGGTTGGTGAAACGACCCCCAGAACAACAGCATGGGCATTTATTTATACCATTGCAAAGTTAGCAACACATGACACAAGGTTGCCTAGTGACTAATAGCTGACATTAATGTGTCAGGATGTTTATCTCAGGAAAGAGGAAGCTTTAGGTACTGCTTTAGGCCCAGAGGCCTAGTCCTACTTTCACACATTTAACCAATTTTTACCTTTTGTGGCTCCCAACAGTGTAGAATAACATCTATTAGAGATTTAGTACTTATTTTCAGCCATTCAAATGTTACTATCTGGGAATATCTAGTATTTAATAACCCAAAGTCAGTTTTTAATCCCTTATTTTTCATCTTTGCATGTTTGCAATGCCTTCTGACTTCTTTTGAGGAAAAAAAAATACTTTTCTCAAATGAGATGGGGATCAGAAGATGAAGGGAGGGAAGAGAAAGAAGAAGAAAAGGGGATGAAGGAATGAATAAGGTGTGGTGTGTATATGCACCAACTTCACAAAAAATGTACATATTATGCACTACAAACATGTATCAATAGTCATATTAAAAACATATTCACGATAAAATACTTTATCCAGTGCTCTAGAAAATGTATCTGAAATAAGTCAATAGAGTATGTTTACTAATGTGGGAGGCACAAAACAGTAACTAAGTCACACCTACCAAGGAATTGCTATTCACTACTTAAATCATGCTTTTCTAGCTTGTTTAGAACATATTATTTTGATTATTTATTTCTGTAATGTAATAATTTCATATGGAACCTAACTGAATCATCTTATCTATACTATAGTTTCAATGAAAAGCATTCTCTTTTATTTTGGAAAATAGAAAAGGACCAGAGACAATTTCAGCCTTCATGTGTCTAATGTTCCTTCTCTTTTTTTTTTTCAAAGTTTTATTGATAAACAGCAATGAGACAGTTTCAAATCCAATCGGAAGTAGAGTTTCAACAAATAACACACTGTATATATTCTTCTTAGTGGTTAATTGCTGTACAAGAAGTGGACTTGTGATCCTATTTACAAACACCATTAGAACAAATCATTCTATTCATTAAGAGAATGCAACTATATATCTATCCTAACCACTTGGAATACACAAATACAAAATGGACATTCATCGGTATACCCCTTTTTTTCTAAGTTCCATTATTGAATATTATAGGTGTGTAAACTCAGCAAAATATTCTAAGAGTCCAGTAGCCCATAATAGCATTGGGTCTTCTGTTTAACTGGCAATGTCAGAAATTATTGACCTGAGTCCCCCACAGCTCAACATAACAGCATGGCTTTATTTCCTATATTTCGTCTTCATACTTTTCTACTGGATGGTTAAGACTAAGGTAAAGCAGGACCTATGCAACAAGAGTTGTAGCTTTTTGGTCTGAGGTCAGCGAAATGTCCTCAGGATTTATCTTGAGATCCCGTACCTCAGATTGTAGAACCTTTGTCAGTGCAGCCATGTGGAATGTTCCTTCTCTTAATTACTCTCCTATAGAAAAGTCTCAAAATATGTTATTAATCTTTGTGAAATTTAACACCCTTTGTCCCAGTTTTATCTGAAACACTTATTTTACTGTAGTATTCATAACCTGCTTAATTTTTACCCAACTCACAGCAGCTTCTGCTTAGCACATGCCACATTAGAAAGTATATGAGTTTGGAGATTTCTACAACCCAATCTACTCCAGAAACATCAGCTGTTCCGTCATTGCCCCCTTACAATAACTTGAAATTTGCATTCCACTGCAGCTCCTTTGACATTTGTGATTGGGAATTGGGAATTTGCCTGTCAGTTAGTTATTTTATAGTTTTCATGTTCTCAAGGCCTTCAGAAGTGCAGAGGGTTTTTTTTCCCCCTAATTTTTACACACACAGATTATGATACCAAATCAGCTTGAAGCTCTTGTAATTTGCCCTTTGGAGAACTCTTGTGATTTTTTTGTTTGCAAGGGTTCTTTATATTTTTTTAAAGTTCCCTATTGTTGCTACAACTAGCCACCAACTTCCCATACTCCATTGAAAAACCTTTTTATTTTACTAATTTGTCATTTTACACATCTTACCAAACTGTTTACTAATCCAGAAATAGCAATTTTTAAGTAGTATGACTATTTTAATGGTAAGCAAAAATTAAGACTTAGCATCATTTCCATAAGGTAAAACCATAACTTTAACAAAACTACTTTATACAGTTTTGTAGTGAACTTACAAATAATCTGTCATTTGTTCTTTTATTTTGTTTATTTTATTTATTTATTTTTTTTTTTTTTGCAGTACCGGGGATTGAACTCAGGACCCTGTGATTGTCAGGCAAGCACTTATTCTACCGAGCTATCTCCCCAGCCCCATTTGTTCTTTTAATTCAATAAAAAAGTTCCAAGAATAGTTAAGAAAGGAAACCAAGCAGATATATTATTCTTTACAACAATAAGCCATTCTTCCAGGGTGTCTAATGCTTCAAAACAGATTTAGCTAAAAGGCAAAAAAAGCATGCACCTTTGTTGTGAAATAAATATCTATAGTACTTCTAAAGTCATTGTTCATTGTGTGCACAACATAGGCGCTCAACCTTCATTATCATGGCTCCCAGGTTACACTTTCCGAAGTTATACTTTCAAAAGTCTCATGAAATTTATATAGTTCCTCAGTGAAAACACAGCAGTACACAATTTTTCTAATTTGATCTCAGTTGAGCAGAAAACAGGAATCTGGATCTCACCAACTCAACTACTTTTTTATATCCATTTATTGAGCTTGAAGGCTGAGCTTGAACTCGCAGTCCTCCTACCTTAGCCTCCCAGAGTGCTAGCGTTATAGGCATGGACCACCAAGCTCAGCCTCACCTTGTGTTCCTTCCCTAACTTTATTACAACCCTAAAGTGAGAATTAGTTAAAAGTCTCATAGGGCTTCAGAATAGCAACAGCTATTTGTTTTCTAGGATGTTAATACGTTTTCCAACAATAACAAGAAATTCTCCAAGAGTAGAGTGTAAAGCACAAAATTCTTTATATTCAAGCAGGATTTGGGGGCTGTGTTCCTTTTAGAGCTCCCTAAAGTTAATACTGCCTGACAGCTTTAAGACTTGAGTACTGATTGAGCTGTACACAGCATGGAAATAAAAGTGGGTTGTTCTTTACACACAGCTGGGACCATGCTGTGTGTTCATTTGGCATTTGGTGCCACTCTTTGAATGAGGTGTAACTAGAGTTGGCTACTTAGTCTCTTACAGAAAAGTTTAATATTCTGTAATTATTGAGTGCTTAATGAAGAGTCTTGCAAAGAGTAAAAGCCGAAAGTATTTGTTTCATTAAACAATGAATAGAAAACTATAAGTGAGTAAACAAGTATACAGATTTAATCCTCAGGACAGAAACATTTTTTGACTACCCAAATACTGAGCTCAGTTCTTGGCCCTTTGCTAGCTGATATCCAATACACTATTAACTAGTAACTATAAAGTAGCACAAGCTTTATAGTTACTGTGGAGGACCACATGGGAGACTCTCCTTGAAAGAAGAGCAATTGTCTCTGTTTTGGCTGTGTCTGACCCTATTTCCATATATTAATAGATATAGGGCTGGCAAGGATTTTTCTTATCCCTTTAATTGGCTTTAAGCAATGCATATTGGTCTACTGAAGGTGCTGGTGGTCTTTAAAAATGACCCACATGTTTCCCTTATAACTCAAACCTGCTGCTCTTCAATATGAGCCAGGTCAGACAGGATAAAAAGCCAATGCTCCACACTGTTGGCCAGCATGGAGCCTCAAGATAGAGGCAATGTCTTCATGAGGTTTAAAAAATTATACATCAGAGCTGAAGCACCTGACCCCAAAACATGAGATACTATCTCAATAGTACAATGCAAATTACCTTTTCTGCATATCCTTTTCTCTGCATATGGCAGAGTAAATGCAGGCCTCCTACCTAGCCCAGCTCACAGTACTCACCTACCTCCTGCCATTCTCAGTCATTCAGCCTCAAGCCACTCCTCCTTCATGACTGAAAAAAAACCTGGGTTTGGCCCTAGGTCAAGGCCTTTGCTCCAGATAGCCATCACCATGGCTGGACTTAGGACCCCTTGGCTCCCCATAACTATAAATATGCCTTTAGTGTCTTTATTCTCACCATGTGTTGTACTAGAAGCAGTAGAGTGAAATTAACTTGATGGGCTTCCAATAACTTATCCAAGGGATTACAAATATAAACTTCCCGGACTGGGACAAGGACCAGGAAGGGCTTCCTATAGCTACAGTGAAAGTGAATGGTCCCTCAGGGACACTGTGTCCCCAATAAAATACAAAAATTTATGTGGGAAAATATTCTTCCCTGAGTGTTTTTGTACCAGAGTTGTATTTTAAAACCATATGATTGATTATAAATTTTATTAAAGAATTTTGAAGTATTTTACAATTGAGTATATGTCCAATATTTAAGTTCTACATGAAAGATCAGCATTTCTACCTTATTAGGTGATAGGCAAGAGAGAAAAGTTTGTTGGATTTCTTTTCTTTCCTTCTCAGTTATAATATTGTGAAATTAGTAAATAGCTAAAGAAAAGTATGATACAAAGGTAAAATTTATTCAAGAAAGAATGTTAACATGATGTTTTAGTTTATTTCAGACCATGTTCTGATGAAGAATCCTGAGCAAAAGTGGTCTCAAACTTTCTGAATTTAACTAATCTAGAGAAAAAAATGGCCATATAAAATAATTACACTCAATAAGCATCAAAAATTTCATTTTTAGGGCTGGGAAAATAGCTCAGTGGTCTAAGTGCCTGCTTGACAAGCCCAAGGACCCAAGTTTGAACCCTAATTACCACAGGCCATGCTGGCCCTGCATCAAGCAAGCTACCAAAACCTGGGAGTGGTGGTGCATACCTGTAATCCCAGCACTGGGGAGGCTGACACAGGAGGATCACTATGAGTTTGAGCTGCATAGTGAGACCCCATATCAAATAAATAAATAAATAAATAAATAAATAAATAAATAATTTTTTTAAAAAAGAAATTTCATTTTTAACCAAAAGGTTCAAATATGTTACAAAGGTTTTCAAAAGGCTCAACACATCGTAAAAGAGTTTCTCATCGTTACCACTTTCACCTTAAGCTAGAAATACCAACAAGTACCAAAGTATACAAAAAATAAGTCAAAGAAGACAAAAACAAAACAAGAGCAGTACCTTCACCAGTAGCAAATGAACTAGTTGCAGTCAAGTGCATATTTATTTTTCTGTAGGAAACAATTTCAACATCAAATTCTAAAAGGAATTACTAATTCATTCATAGTTAAACCCTGTCAAGAAGAAAAGAGCAAATTCTATAGCAATAGCAATAAGCAAAGCATTACTATACCTATTGGTGAGCATAGAAACCATAAATTTCACATACCTTTTATTTTTAAAGGAAATTGTACTTTTGTTACTCTTCATGCTTTTCTAGACTCTCACTTTATCTATTCAGGTCAGAAATTTAGAAGAAAAATTATAGCCTAAAAATTATCAGGAAGCTCGGCAAGATAGCTCAGCAAACTAAGCACCTGCTTAGGCTAACGAAAGAGACTGGAGTTCAATCCCTGCTACCATATGCCACACCAACCCTGCCCCCGCCAGGGCACTCTGAGCTGGCAACCAAGTCCCGGCACGGTGGTAAACACCTGTAATCTCAGCGCTGGGAAGGATGAAAACAGGAGGATCACTATGAGTCTGAACTGCATAGTAAGACCCTACACCAAATACATAAAATTTTAATTAAAAAATCATCAGAATACATTAACTGGAAAATTATCAAACAATATGAATTTCTCTTTGTATGCAAGGAAGCTCTTTCATTACTATTACTTTATCAGATTCTGAGAAGCAGAACAATATTCTTGGAACATTTTACATTGTCTGTTATAAAATATACTCTTTTCTGTGTTTAGAATGCTAACAACTCAGACCAATCACATTAAATATAGGACAGGTACCAAAAAGTATTCAAAGGCATATGATTTAATATTCGACATGCATGTAGTGGTTGATACAAGTGTCAACTTGGCCAGATGACTCCATGGCCCAGTTCCTGATGCTGGAAGTCCCGCCCTGGGACATAATTGGTTCTGCCCCCAGAATGACTCAGCACAAAGAGACAATACAAAGGGGCTGAGGAAGGAGTCAAGGTTCCACTTCATCGGAAGAATTTCAGTCTTCCCATTTGGCTTGGACTTCATCACCTGGCTCGCAGCACAGATTCTTCAGCCTCTAGCTTGGATCCTTCACCTTCTGTTGCAGACTCTTCAGTCTTCCATCGTACACCCATTAGCTGATGAATAGAGACTTGAACAGAGCACAGCAGAGAGCTTCAGACCATGGGACTGAATTCTTCAGTCTGGGTTATGCAGACCCCCTCTGCACACTCCCTCATCTAACTCTGCAGCTGACTGTCATAAGCCAATCTTGTAATTCCTTACACATTGTATATCTTGTGTTAATATCTGTTCCTTATATTACATCTGTTCCTCTAAGTAAAACCCTGACGAATACAACACAGTTTTGAATAACATATGGAAAATTCCTTAAATTGGAATCTTTTAACTTAAAACTATTCAGCTATGCAAAGCTACTAACCAAAATAAAAGAGTGTGAATTTTCTCTATACCCATCAATTTTAGTTACTATTGCACCTTTTCCTTTTGGCCTCTGCATTTTGAGGGCTTTTTCCCCCTTAATTCATCACTTGTGTGATTGCTAAATCTTAATAGGTACGTGTTATGGTTTGTGTCTAGTTGTTACCCCAAAGCCTCATGCAGTCATTGGGGCAGCTTTTAGAGCTTATGATTAATTCATAATCCAATGCTGGGATTATAGGTGTGAGTGCCACACCCGCCCTGAGGTGGATAGCCAGAATACAATATGAAGAAGGGAAAGAGACTTGCTAACTTCTGTGGTGGCAGCAGCCACTGCTCCTCCCTTTTGCTCTGGCTCTTTGTTGTTTTTCCATGGCCATGAATTGCTGCCCTCTTCAATATGCCACCCTGCCTTAGAGTTAGCCAAGTATGGACT
>NW_004524720.1:4359314-4376098 GCF_000260255.1 Octodon degus | reverse complement strand
CACTTGTGTGTTTGTTAAATACAATATCTTTTTTTCAACTTATCAAGGAATATAAAGAAGAAATCCAAAATCAGGGACATTTTCAATGTCATACCTGATTAATTTTCAAGAAGTATCTCCATTTACATAAATGTGATACATTTGCTGCTCTATATAGTGTGATTGCAGTTAGGGAAAAATGACTCATCTACTCCTTTCAAATCCTCCCTGTTGACAAGTGAAACAGTTTTAATACAGACAGCACAACTGGGAGCTATAGGAGTGCTCCCCTGCACTCACTCCTGACCCACAATTGAGTGATGGCCCAGGGCCAACCCTGAGCCCTATTCCAGGTCTTATTATAGGGTGATCAAAATAAGAAAAAGAGACCCCAGGCTTTCCTGAGAAATTCTGGAAAAAAAATGTCCAAACCAAGACATATGCACAAGGGACTGCACAACCTACAGTAACCTTCCCCTGTAGCTCATAAAGTTCATGCATACAGGCTACATCCTATACATGCAATCATAATACAATGGCTTTGGGAAAAGACATGCACAATAGACACAGTAGACCTGACTCAGACCCTGTCAATTGTGCCATCAATCACACTCTGGAGGACCTGAAGGGGAGGCACCTTAAAGTAGGTCAGACATTTAAACCTCTACACTCCGTGTCTTCAGCACTTGTGTTATTTTCCTTTCACCAGTGCAAGGGATATTACTCTGTGCATACCATTGTCTCAATAATCTTTTCTGATCCTTGACATTGTGTCCTATGTCTAACTCTTTGTTGCACAGGAGACTCCATTCCCAGACCCTCAACTCCCTCCCTCTTCTTTTTCCCATTTTTGGGTCCTTGGTCACTCATTGTGGGTACAGATCACGCAGGCAAGTGTGGCTAGGATACTTACCTCTTGAAGACTCTCACAAAAGGATAACTCAGTCATGAAACAGCATTTTAGGCCTTTGAAGGTACAAGAATATGTCCATGCATTACACAGACTTATTTTCTATGTTTGTATGACCTTTCTCTTCCAAACCCACTGTAGCATGGGGATCCCTGCTTACTGACATGGAGACGTCCCAACTCCTCCAATGTACCAGCCATCTAGAAAACTTCCAAAGATCCTCCAGGAATATAGAAACAAGATGTTTTCCCCTCCCAGGTAGTAATAACAATTGTCAGTCCAAGATCTGCCTATGACCAGGTTCTAATGAAGGCCTGAAAAGAAAGTGGTCCCCAAGATTCCCACATGGAAAAAGCACTTCCACAACCCTCTTAACCACATCATCTGCCTTCAAGGTAAGATAGATAGATAGATAGATAGATAGATAGATAGATAGATAGATAGACAAATTGCCTCTCCAAGGTAAAGCCAAAAACACCTGAGACACCAGAAAACAAAGAGGGCAGACCACGAACCCCATACACCCACAAAACAGTGGCTAGTCTTAAGTTTCTTTTCAGAAAAGTAAAACACCCACCTACATGCTAAGTCAGATAAATAAACTGGCTTGCTCCTTAGAGATGAAAAGAAAAATAAAATTAGTTCTATCCTGAAAATAGGATTTCTCTTTGCTTGTCTTGTGTGACTAGTTCTGCTGCCCTCTTATTTGCCACAGCATTGTGGTATCATTTTTGAAACCCTTGCCCCAAGATACAGGATGACTTCTTTCAGCATGCTCTTGTTCAACTTTAGCCTGGCAGCCTCTTTAGTAGCTGAAGGAATGACTCTAAAGGAGATGATGAGCAGCTCTTATCTGCACAAAACCTTAAATCTAACCCATCTCATTAAATGCTTCTAATCCAAACCTGGCCAAGGACTGTTGGCTTTATCTCTTCCCATCCTCCAATCAGTGTACTGTGGCGCCTGTCTCAGCTTGACTTTGGGCTATTGGAAAGATTACTTTCCACCCCAAATACAAAGGGGGCCATCATTTTCAGTGTCTTTAGATGGCTTATATGATTCTCAGCTAAACAAAATATCCAATGTACCTTTAACAGAGAGGTCTGTTTTGTCCTCCTATCAAAAATAACCCTACTCAGGTTTCTTTCACAAAACCACCCATTTAGGGCCCAGTATCCATTCACATGCTTAAGTTCCAGGTGACTCGTTGTGTAATGAAATGGGGCCAAGAACAAAATTTAGGTCCATTAGAATACTCTCTTTTGCAAACAAATCTTAAAAGTAAAGCCTTCATGGGACTGTGCCAGTCTCTGGGTAACCCAAGCCATGTTCTTTAAAAATGTGGTGTAGTTTTCATGGAAGCCATCTCTCTACATATAAGGGTTAGGAAATTAAGGATTGGGTTATTGCCAGGGGAAAAAAAACATTCAATTGTACTTCTATGTTCCTATGGCAGGATTGCTCTCAGCCCACTATAAGTAATTGTTTGCTGGTGTCTGATCATGAAAATTCAACAGAACGGGTATTAGCAAATACCAAAATAAATTGTATATATACATAGAGAAAACAGAGCCACAAGAGCTGTTCTTGACACTTCTATGGGCCCTTTGGATCTCCGACTGAAGGCACATTGGCAAGGACTTTATCTGTCTATGAAAATAAAAACAACCCTACCCACATGTTCTATATTGAAAATAATTTCTTTTTTGATACTTAAGAACTTTTCTTTCTGTGTGGCACTGATTCCTATTTGCATCTTCCAGCCAATTGGACAGGAACATGTACCCTCATGTATCTGGCCCCAGAGATCAATGTCACGCCTAATAACCAATCTTTGCCAATCCCTTTAGCCACCAGGACAAGAATCAAATGAACTATAAAACTCATTCCTCTCTTAGTGGGTTTTGGGGTAACAACTGTAACAGACGCTAGAAACTAACTGCATCCATCTCCTATTACCAAAAGTTGTCTAGAGACCTGGCAGACAGGCTGGAAGAAATCACTCAGAACACTGTCATCCTCTAAAGTCAAATAGATTCACTGGCAGCAGTGGTGCTACAAAACCAGAAGGGACTAGACCTTCTGACTACTAAACAAGGGACATTATGTTTGTTCCTAGAAGAAATGTGTTGTTTTTATATCAATACTTCTGAAATATAGATGCAGCACAAAAGCTAGCCAACTGTGCTCCACCAAGAATTACCTGAACCATGGACAGAGAACTGAAAATTAGGCAAGGAAATTAGGTTACTTCCTCTGGTGGGGCTATTGTTTCTTATACAATCACTATTTGGACTGTTCATACTTAATCTTTTGCTTGAATTTGTTTCTTCTAAACAGCCAATGAATTACAGATGATGGTCCAAGCCAAGGAATAAAACTTGTCTTCATAGCTAGACCTTATCAATGCATCCTCAGAGATGAAGTATGGTTCCTTTTGCCCCCTAAATCAGTCATTCTATGTAGAGTTTCATAGTCTCTACATTGGTAGGATCTATGATCCTACTCAGTAAGAAGCAACTATTGAAGATGGACTTTCACCCTTAGCACCTCTTAAAAATTTGGGGGGACAAGATCTCTCAGCAGGGGCATAATATAGACAGCACAGTTAGAGGCTATGGGACTGCTCCCCTTCATTCACTGCAGGATCACTCCCCTGCACTCATTTGAACCGGAAGGACATACTAAAGACAACCTCAGTGCTATACCAGGGATTCTGATAGGGTGATAAAGATAAAACCCCAAGCCAGCTCTGGAAAATTCCAAGACTTGCAAACCAAAATTCATAAGCGCTAGACCTCCTACATAACCTATAGTAATCTTTCTTCCCCTGGATCTCATTAAAAATTCATGCATATGGACTACATCTTATATATATAATTATAAGAGAGTGAGTAACTGGAAAAGATATGCAGAATAGAAACAATAGCTATGACTCAAAGTCCTGACAGTTATGTCAGTTACACTCTGAAGAATCCCAGGGGAGGCGCTTTAGAGCAGGCAGAACATTTAAACCTATCCCCTCAGTGCTCATGCCATTTTCTTTCCACAGTGTGAGCCCACTCAGGCCTAGAATACTGTCACCTTAATAAACTTAACTGCCATCTTCTTTCCATCACGTGTTGTTCAAGTTTTTTCCTTCACACAAAAGAATCTAAGAACCTGTCCCCAAAACTGATAACACTCAGTACAGCATGAATACAAACCACCCTCTTTAAACACTTAAAATAGTGAAGTTTGAAATTTAATCATTTGCTAATATGGGATTAATTTAACCCGCCAATTTAAACATTACAAAATATATGTATCAAAACAACAATCATCTCATTAATATGTGCAATTTGATGTTTTATGTATCAGTCAAAATAAATTCAATTACATAAGTGTTAACTTCATGTAATCAATAATACTTCAATATTTGTTGTATACAAAGATACATATAAAATGATTGGTGGCTGAGAACTTAGAAATAAAAATACCATCTGCATCAGCATGATGAAGAATTGGTGTATTAGATAAGGAGAAAAAGATGTACAACAAGCCAAAAAGAATTGATTTGCAAAATCCAGTGTTGGGATTGTCAAAGTAAAAATGAGGAATAACTCCAAGGCCGGAGAGCAAAATATTCCAACCTGACACACACCACCTCACTTGAGGAACAAAATGCAAGTTGACAGCAGGAGCTCCCTGAGGGACACACATGGTTCTCCAAAGACATGGTTCTCCAAAGGAGAAAATTCACAAACCTTTTAAAGTCTCCAGAAGGAAGGAGGAGAGTCATCAAGGAGCAAACTACAATAATACAGAGATATCTTCCACAAGTTTCAAGTGTAGCTTTCAGAGAGATAGAGAAACTTCCCAGGAGAATCAGGTACTGTGTCACTGCCAGTGAGGCCAAAGATCCACAGAGCTTAATATACATATTGTAACTTTTTATTCAGCAGTCACATGACAAAAAATGCAAATGCAGTGCAGCATAGAGGCCAAAGATAAACGGCTGTAAAGGGGACTTATAGTGCTATACAACTGACACTTGCCATTTTACAAAGCCTCAGCTCCCACACAAGATCACACACTCCAATTAGTGGAAGTCAAATAACCCTGGAGCTCTTTAAATGCAAATATGGCCTCTTTGGAAAGGCTTCAGTTCACAGGATGATGCCCAAGTGTGGAAAACAAGCTCCTCAGGCTGCAGCAGGCAAGTAGTAAAGGGCTGGGCAACGGTTGGAAAGTTCAGTTTTATCTTAAAAACAAGGGGGAAACCTTGGAAGACTTTGAAGCAGGGCATTGACAAGCTAGAGTCCAGTCTGAGGACAAACCACACAACATTCTAAAGAATTATTTAGAAGCAGTAAGGGCAAATGTCTTTTGACATAAATAATACTTCCCTTGCACTATCTAAAAATTGTTCATCAAATTTTTATTGAACTATTTGAAAAAATAATCGCAAGTTGTTTTCATGCAATTAATGTTTTCACCATAAGCAATTTTTCATCTCTTTCCTAGGATGAGACAAAACAGAAAATAACCTATTTACAGATGATAGATATGTATGTATGTATGTATGTATGTATGTATGAGAAAAAGAAAGAACATCCTCATTACCAAATGATACAAGAAATGAGAAATAAGAATGCATCACAAATTTTAAAAATGAACATTTTCAGTTAAATAGAGCATTATGTAATGACACCTTTAGAATTTATTTATTTAATTTATTTATTTATTTTTGGCAGAACCGAGAATTGAACTCACACCCTTGTGCTTGCCAGGCAAGTGCTTATTCTACTGAGCTATCTCCCCAGTCCCTAGAATTCCCTTTTTTATTCAAAGAATACAAATGATCTGTTAAAAGATGTCCTGAGCCGTGTATGGCGGCGCAACTCTGTAATGACAGCAATGGGGAGGTTGAAGCAAGAAGCGGATCACTACAAGTTCAAGGCCCACACTATCTAGTGAGTTCAAGATCAGCCTAAAATGCATAGCGAGAGCCATCTCAAAACATAACCAACAACAACAAAAAGTAGTCGTTTAATTGTTTTAGAAGACGAATAAAACAGAAAACAAATTTTTGCCACAAAATGATTTTTGAGAAGTCAGAACCATAGTATGATACAACCATACAGAAATACTCTAGGGTTGAATCATACTTTGTTTACTGCTTCCTGCGTGCTGTGATGCACATGGAAGGCGGAACTCCGCAGCAGACGCACGGATGCACAAGTCGTCCTTTCTTACCGCGTTAGCACAGCACACTGAGCGAGCTTTACTCTCCGTGCTGCACACACGCGTTCACCGCCCGCCTCCCGCCCACCCACCCAGCCGGCGTGCGCATGCGCTCTGCCCTCCGCGGGCGCGCGCCTCCCTTGAGTGCGGCGTTCACGTGTTACGAGCTCGCGCGTCCTCCACGCTGGCTGTCGCGGCGGCTGGAGGCTTCCCAGACCCCGAACCCTGCAGGAGCCGGGAAGAGCCGGCCTCCGCCTCCCCTCGGGCGGAAGTGCGGGGAAGCGCCCCGCCGGGCGTGGAGTGAGGAGGGACGGGCGGGAGGGATGGGGCTCGGCCGCGCGCAGCCTGGGGGGCTCCGGGGGAGCCAGGACCGCGGGCGCCGCTCGCTGGGCGTCTCCCGGGCCGAAGCTTGCGGTCCTGCGGCAGATCTCCGCCGCGCTGGGCAGCGTGGAAGCCGTTTCCTGACCCCCGAGAAGGTCTGGCAGGAAGGCAGGCGGGGACGTGGAGGCCGGCTGTGGCGCCGCCGCGTGGCCGCTTGTCTCCCGTCCTCCACCTGCTCGGTCGGGATGAGAGGCAGCGAGCCCCTCAGGTCCCCTCTCCTGCTGCCCTGGATGAAGGACTGTGAGGTGACCCTGCAGCTTCCTGATGCAAGCAGGCAGCGTGAAGTGTCACGACCCTTGTAGACCCCAGGGAACTGCGAAGCCTGCAGCAGAAGTGCTGTCCTGCTCCCTCCTGGCGTGCCCAACCCCTCTCTTACCAGAAAATTGATGCTATCCATGATGGGTGGTTTGTCATGGATATCCACTGAGAATGCAAGGGGAGACGGTACTTGGAAGCTTGCTTGTACCAGACAGGCTTGGCTGTGATCTCTGCCAACCCCCTCTGCGGTAGATCTGGCAACCCTCCCCTCCTGTCTATCTGAAACTCTTCCTTTTGACTAGGCCTCCCCTCCCTAAAGTTAGGGCATGGCAGGGCCTCTTCCAGGCAGGCAGAGGGGCAGCACAGGCCAGCACGCAGCCTGCGGTCTTCCTCTTCCTCCACCACCTTCCAGATCTGCCTTCTGCAGACGGGAAGAGGTAGAGCAGGATGCTTCAGGGCAGGGCCGACAGGCTATTTGGGAGGAGCTCCAGCAGATGGAAATGGGAGGCTGGGAGCCTCTGCCACCTGCGGCCCTAGAGGCTTCACTCAGGTGAAGGGGATGGCGCAGCAGCAGGCTTACTCTCCCCTTGTGAGGAGAGTTGAGGATGCGGGATCCGGGAAGGATGATGGCACCACCTCCTCCTTTGCAGGCTTTACCTTGAATTTTATGCTTAATCGCCAGGCGGGCATGGTATTCTAGGAGCAAAAACAGGGCCATCTGGGGGGTCAGGCCTCAGGTTTTCTATGATTTTATAACTCTAGGTGGGCCAGCCCTAGTAATGGTGTCTAGGATTATAGTCTTCCTGTGCTTGCTAGGGGGCAGCTCAGGAGAAAGTTTAGGAGAAGGTACATCCAAGTGGAATTGTGGATACCCTAAAACCTGCAGTAGTGTCAGTTATATTATGGGGTTGTGGGTGAGCAACTTTCATATTACAATTTGTAGGTCAAAAATGTTGCACCACAAGCCTGGTTTTCGGGTAGAAAAGGGTATGACCCAGTAACATAATACAAGAATATTTGAGGTCAGCATACCCTGCTATGCAGATGCACAAGGTGACATTCTACCTGGGAAAGAGCTTTAACCCAGTCAGTGATCTTGGTATTTCCTTAGGAGTCCAGTAAGACGCTGTCAGGGTTGATTGAGTTCTCTGTGGACAAACCTTGGCCATGCCAGTGCTGCATGGTGCCTGCAATCTGGAGGGATGCTCTTTGGACCGCCTCAGTGAACACATGTGTGGTTCCCAGACATGTAGCCTCAGGTCTCCTGCACTCTCATGTTCTCGTATAAGGTGTAGTTTATGAATTCAGCGATTGAATGACTGTAAGCTCCTGTAAGATCTCTACCTTGCCAATAAAGAAGCCAAGTTGCGCTTTTGCCTTTTGTAGCACCTTGATGGTGACCGATGTCTCTGTGCCGAGGTGTCCTGCCAGCAGGATCTTGGCAAAGCCGCCCTCGACAATGGTATGCACTTGATGGTTTTGAGTGAAGGATGCTCTTTCCACTGGAGTTCGCTGTGGCCCCCAATCCTAATGGTAGTTCGTTGTGCTCGACACCTGTGTTGTGAATTTTGTAGCTGTTGCCTGGAGCAAAGCTGTTCCCCTTTCTTCAAGCCAGGAAGCAGACAATAGGGAACGGGCCAGGATATTCATATCCTGTTCAGTGGCTCCCACATGACCTACCTGTGTGCCATTAGGCTGCACCTCCTGAAGGGTTCACAGCCCCCTGTTAGTGCCAGGGCTTGTCACTTGAGCCTTAACACATGCCTTTATGAGACATTGAAGATCTAGACTGTAAAGCCACCTAGTTTTCCCTCTCAAGGGATGCAGGAAGGATTAGGAGGTGGTAACTGACATCATTTTCTGCCTGACCACCTGTCTTGGTCTTGGCCCTGCAGGGGACCTCACAATTAGGGCAGAACTTTGCACCTCGCAGGGCCTGGAAACTATGGGCTGAGGTACACAGTGAGGGGCAGGGACACATCAAGGAGTTGTGTGTGGGTGACCCATAGCCACATGAGCTAAGAAAGGTGCCAGCTGGGTTTTACCCTTTGACACAGGGTACCACCAGGAAAACCAGAGAGGCACAAAATGCAAGTGACAGTCACTGGCCCACAGTGCTCAAAAAGAAGCAGAAGCCCCCAGTTGAATAGAGAGCACTCAGGAGTGGTAGGGACTGTGGCAGGCCAGAGAACCCATATTTCCAAAACTCCTACTGATTGTTACCCCTTACAAATGAGTTTAGGTTCCCCATGGTTCTGGAATGCAGATCTGATATTTATGTACTGCTTGAGTAAGTGTTGGCAACTAAGTAATAAAATATATGTCAAAATGAGATGAGGTGGCACATCCCTATAATCCTACCCCTTAGGAGGCTGAGGCAGAGGGATTATGAGAGCAAGACCAGCCTGATCTACATAGGGAATCAATCCCAAACTGCACTGTCTCAAAAAAGTAATAGGAGTATATGTGTGTGTGTGTGTGTGTGTGTGTGTGTGTGTGTGTGTGTGTGCGCGTGTGTACATGGACATGTGTACATATATCACAGAAGGACAAATGAAACACAGCAATCAGTAGAGCCCAGGGCCTGGGTTTATGGTGTCTGCTTTAGAAATAAACTGTTGCATGGCTGCCTAATGACAACAATAATAAAATCTGACATCTTAAGTGTGAGCAGTTGACATACCTCTCCTCCCAGCTTTGTGGGAGGCTGAGGCAGGAGGATCACAAATTCAAGTGAGGCCTTGTCTCAAAAGTAATGAAGGGCCAGGGAAGTCACTCAGTGGTAGAGAGCCTCTGAATGACATCCCCAGTACCACCAAAAAATCAAAACAAATGCTGGCCTAGGCTTCCTGGGCTCATATCTCTATATGAAGCACCTTACATGTGTCATTCTAAGTATCTCAGATGCCCTGTGACAGCACCGAACTACTCCCAAGGGCATAGAGCAGAATTCAGGCCCCAGGTCAGGGCACCAACAAATGGGTCCAATGTTTCATCATCTTTTACAACAAAAAGTGCTTTGGACCCTTTCAGGTCCCTGGAATAGGCCTTTATCTTACATCCTATCCCACTACCATTGAATTGTGAAAATTTGACCTAATGTGTGTGCTGATTCTTTTGAGTTTCTTGGTAATGTGCAGAGAGCTTCATATGCTACAACCTCAAGAGTGCAGGATCTTACATTTATATCCATCACGAGGCATGCATTTGTCACATAGTAGGTGTTCAGTAGGCATTTCTCGATGGAGTCAATGACCCTTTTATTTTCTCTCATTTTAGAGGAAGGCAGGCATTTGATTTTATATCAGAGGATTGTCTGAGTTGGGCCCTGAGAACAGTTAACATTGCAAGACAGGAGAGTAGCAAGGAATTCCTACGAAGAACCCCTCCTTGCCAGCAAACCATATAAATACTGAAAGGCTTAGCAAGCAGAGTGGACGTGCTGTTTATACAAGACCCTGATCAGGAAAACAGTGGAGTGCTGCTGAGCTGTAGTATACCTATGCTGGCTTCCTTCCCATGTGTCAGTGCTCTGGTTGACAGCTGGGATTTGTCTGTGTCACGGTGCTGAGAAGATGCACTCTCTGAATGGCTCATTTTGTTGTTTTGATTTTTTTAATTTTCAAGGGTTTTTTGTCTGACTTATTAAAATTTTGCTGAGTCAAGAAATTGTATTTGTGTTTTTTTTACGATTTTGCCATGCAGAATAATTTTGAGTCTTATGTAGGAAAATGGATACACTTTAAAATCATAATGTTAAATGAAATAAATAAGACACTCCAGGTTAAATATGTTATGATTTTTCTTATATGAGAGACCCAGAATACAAACAAAAAGCAAATAAAGGGTAGAAAATAGAACACAAGAAGATAGAACTTTGGCAAAATGGGAGCGGAGCAAGATAGAGGGTGGGGAAGGAAATGGGAAGGGAATAAAAAAGAAAGAACTAAGATGTATGATGTACATGTATCCCCATGATGAATGTAAGTAATCACAATGCTCTGCAAATATGTACTAATAATTTTCAAAAGAAAAATAAAAAACAGGGGGTACTACCCACTCGTCCCCCTCCCCAGTCCCTCTCTCAGGACAGGAGCTTTCTTTCTCTCAATAAATATATTCTGCTCATAACCTCTGTTTGTTCCTAAAATTTATTCTTTGGTTTTAAAGAACACAAACTCATGCAGGTCAAGTCCAGAGATCAGGTTTTTCTCTATGTCATTTGGAGGTTCCCTGTATTGTTTGGAGGTCACCCACCTGAGACCAGTTTTTCTCCCTGTATCATTTTGGAGGTCATCCACCGAGATCATTGGATGGAGGTATGAGTTTGCTTTTCTTTCATAAATTCAGGATTGGGACTTGCTTAGGTAACAAATTTATGTTTCAAATGTTAATATGTCTTTGCCCATTTCTCATACTTGTTCATGCTTTGCCTCATGCAGTTTTGCTTCACGTAGTACTG
The DNA here is from genome assembly GCF_000260255.1 of Octodon degus. Lineage (NCBI taxonomy): Eukaryota > Metazoa > Chordata > Mammalia > Rodentia > Octodontidae > Octodon > Octodon degus. The sequence goes on along the minus strand of NW_004524720.1, from coordinate 4,364,882 downwards.
TTAAAATTGCTTACAATTGCCTTTGTTTTGTCTCTTATATTGTTGGTCTGAAAAATGGGATCTTTTAGCCGGCTCAGACTTAGAATATTTACATGCCTGCATATGAAAAACGGGAAGCCTCCTAGTGGAAAGACTTGGAGGACAGGTTTCACTGGGATGGACTGGTTCAGATCCCCCTCTACATGCTAGAGGAAATGTCAGGCCTGATCTGTTTCAGTTTCCTTGCTTTGACTTTATTCCTAATTTTCCCACCTCTTTGTACTTTCACTTTTAGAGGCATGTAAAATTAGGAAAACCCTGACCATTCCAACTCTATTTATCAGGAAAAAGATAAACACCCCTCTGATTTCTTAAAATGTTTAATAGAGGGACTGATAAAACATAGTTTGTGAGATGTTAGTTCAATAGACAGATTACTCCTACAGATAAGTTGAAGAGCTACAAAAGATAGCTTTTGCTCCAGACAGCTCATTTGATACTTTGGTAAAAACTGTTTAAGTGCCCTATAATTGGAACTGGGAGAAAACCAAGGAGAGAAAGCAAAGAGATAAAAAATGGCTGCCATTATTGCAGCCTCAAAACAGACCCTATGTCTCATTCTCTTGGCTCCAAGAAGAGAATGAATCAGCGATGATGACATTCATCTACTACCACTGTCAGAAGCCAGGCCACTGTAAGATGGACTGCCTTAAGAGGCCCACAAGCCATACCCTGACTGCCAATGCAGCCACTAAAAGTGAGACTGCACTCTGAGGTGGAGGCCCCAGAGCTCAGACTCAGCTTCCCAGGTGGTCTGGTAGGACTGAAGGGCCTGGCCTACCTCTTCCCACTGGCCAGACTATTACCTCTACCTGCCATCTCCAAGGAGGAGCCCTGAGTAATCATGACTATAGGAGGGAAAAGAAACCCAGCCTATTGCTGGACATTGGCACAAGTCTCTCGTCCTTCTCCAACTCTGACTTTCCTTCCAGTCATCGTACCTCAATAGAAACAGACTTTAGAAGATATATTGCTTTAGCTGTAACTGAGGTAATGCAATATATTCAAGTTGTTTACTAAATGATGATGCTGAGACTGATGTTTTACAAATGTAATATATTGTTATTTATGTGTAAGACTTAAAGTATTTCACTAGTTAAAACAGGTTCCCACGGACAGATAACCTGTCCGCATAAAAATGTTCTAAAGAAACTGGCTTATGCAGTGTCCAATAGCTTTGGGCCTATAGATAGAGCCAGGCATGGTATTTGTGATTTAAAACTCAGAGCAACAGTGTTGAAAGGAAAAATCCCTTGGTAGTGCCCCTTGCTTACCATGGGGGCCATGTCCAAAACACTGAATGGGACATTAGTTTAATGTGACTAACTGCTTTGTACTTCATGATGAATATGTAAGCCTGGTTGATTTTTAATAAGACTCCAGTATTTCATGCTGATAGTTAATACATATGTGACCTCTCTTAACTAAAGCTAGAGGGACTTACAGCAAACTATCAGACTCCGGGTCTAAGAGCTAGTGAGTTATAATGGCTAGATCTCAAAAAGGTTTATAAATGTACCTGTTATCTTGAATGTTCTTGCTTTGATTATATATGTTCTAATCTCTCAGATAATTTGTTATTTCTAGAAGATACCAAAACCCAGGTAATCATGCAGGTAAAATCTAAAACCAAAGGTTATATGTTGCTCAGTAGGCCCCAGATATCTGACACAAGCTGTAGAAATAAGAAGAGTTTTCAGGAATGAATTGGTCTCAGTTGAGGTGTTTCTAGAAAGGATACAGAATGGAATTATAGATGGAAAATAAGAATGGGGATACTAGCAACCTATAGGAAAGCAGAAATGTCCACAGCTGCTAGAGAAGGAAAAAGAAAGTGTTTATGATGGAGTCAGAGCAAGTTTCAGATTGAAGTGGTCATGTGTCTTCCCTCGCAATCTGAGGGAATCCATGTTAACTGCTAATATGAGGAGAAATTCTGTTAAAATTTCAATAGATGCTTACACAGATTTGTCAGTAGTTACCCAGCCAGTGGCCCACTTGCAAACAGGAAAACACTGTTTTCCCTATGCCCTGTAATTCATGTTCCCCAGAAAAAATAGGAAAGGCCAGTTTGTTTGAGACAGTACCCAATGGCCATGGAAGATAAAAGGATTAAATCTCACATTTAAGAGATATCTGCTAATAGACCAACAAAATGTTCTGACTAGTGTTTTCATTTGGCCAATGCATGTTTAATAGTTTCTTTGCCTTTGTCTTTAGATTCAAAGCTGTAATAAAATGCCTGGTGTCTATTGAGGGCCTTTAGATAGAATCACTGAAGAAAATATCTGACTGCCAGTCAACAACTACGACCCGTTTCAACTTGAAGAAGCCAGAGCGGTCATCATCCGTAGTTCCCTCACGGCAGTTCCGGTTACTTCTTCAGAAGGGGGAATGCTGCAGGCAGCCGGGGTAGGCAGAAATATTATAGGCAGTCAGACAGGGTCAGGCCCTCAAGAAGAGAAGATGGACGACAAGGTGACTTTGCAACTTGGAAGAGACAGACACTCCCATATGGGCCACACCTCAAGACCAAGAAAAAAAGAGGAAGCACAGCTATATACTTCCCTAGGGATGGGCATTAGGGATTGATATCCTAAATCGTATCAATCAACTTGAAAGAGCCCAAATGAGTCACTAGCCCAACCCCCAACAGGAAGAGATCCTGTTCCGTATTTGTGCCCGCTTGCAACGTGACTCGCTTTCCCATTTGATACTGGATTTAATCAATTTTACCTGAGCAATGGTGCATGTAATCTCATTGGTTGACCATAGTTTTGTCCCACCTCATGCCCAACTAAGCTAGTTCCCATGTCTTCTCCACCACCTTAGACCTGCCTCACCACATGGTTTTCCTCCATAAAAGTCCCTGCAAGAGACAACTTCCAGGGGGAACTACCCACTCCGCCCCCCCACCTCCTGTCCCTCTCTCAGGACAGGAGCTTTCTTTCTCTCAATAAATATATTCTGCTCATAAAAAAAGAAAAAGAAAAAACAAGTGCATATGGTGATAGCTCACTGATTGTGTCAACTTGAGTGAGGAATGCACAACTGAATTGGCTCAGCATAGTTCTAGGTATGGCTGAGGGGATTTATGAAAGAAAGAAAACCCACCCTGGGTAGGCTTGTCACCTGGATGATATAAAAGGGAAGAGGAAGGCTTGCTGCTTTTGTTTCAGAGAAGTACTTTTTCACCTTCACCTTGGATGACATCTCCTGACCTCCACATCAGACCTGTCAGCCTTCCATCACAGACACTCTGGCCTGATACAGACTTGCACGGGTAAATGCAGTGAGCTCCATACCAGGCCTTGTCTGGCTCCTTCAGATCTCCTGCATGCCAACAGCCCTTTTGCATTCTCTGCACCTTACTCTGTGGGCAGCCATCATAAACCCATCTTGTAGACAGATACTTGTCTTCAATTTCCAAATTCCCAGAACTTAGATCAAGTCATTACTGAGAGTCAAGCTAGTACAATTCCAATCTGAAAATAGCATTTCCATTTATTAGAGGGCAAACAAAATTCTAACTGCAAATGCAACTAACTTGTACACTTTGTTTCTTGAGAAGTAGTCCAATATCCTCCTCTGCCTGTAAAATGTACTACTACTTTTTCATGCTGTAGCAAAATATTACAAAGCATTTCATATGTCCTATCCTTGCATTGATGTGAATGAATTTAGTTATTGATTTTTCTACATCTTTATTTATTAGTATTACTAACTTTGATTCGCTCAGCAATCTTTATTGGACTTTTTCCAAGAGGGCATTGTTTTTATTAAGATTCTTCAAGGACATGAATTTTTTATATTAACAAAATATATGTCTAAGTTAAATTTAAATATGGTTGACAGAATTGTTTGTGCAATCTGTGGGCTTTAGTGAAAACATTACCTTAAGCTAAAATCTATTTTAATTGCAATAAAGTTGTCTTTCTTCACTGCCCTAGACATTTTTAGCCCGGTGTAAGCATCAATTTATATGAAAAGTGGTTGCCATAAGTGACCTAAGTATTCCACAGTTACAATAGGGTAAGTCTAGGTCCACAAGAAATCCAGAGTGTAGAATGGCATGAGAAGTCATGGAAGTGAGCATACAACAAAATATTTTTTTATAAACAGTCTCAGTTACTGGGACAAATACCCAACACCCAAAATGAAGGAATGGTTTATTTAGCTCACGGTTACTGGAGGGTTCAGTCCATATTCAGCTAGCTCCAAGGCAGAGCAGCACATAGCAGAGAGCAACCTTTCATGGCAGTGGCAAAGAGCAAGAGCAAAGGGAGGCAGGTAGCAGCAGCTCTAGCAGCTAACTTCTTTTTCCTCCTTAACATTGAAATGCAAATTCCCTGCCCCAGGGCAGGTGCAGTATCTACACCCACAATTATCACAAACTCCAGAAACTGCCCCATGACTGCATGAGGCTTTGGGGGGGGCCACCTGTACACAAATCATGACATAAACAAATTGTGAAATTTAAACTTTTAAAGATGCGTGAAAGAAAAAAGATGAAACATCTATTTCCTCATTAAGGGCTCCTTTATCGTTTAACACCTTTGAACCTCACTTATAGCATAAAACAATGGTTCTAAGCTGTAGTATGAGAATCTTCACTGTTCAAGATCCATCCAAGGGCTACAAGCAGCCAAATACTACTGTTTTTTGCTCTTTCTATTTTTATTCTCCTCTAAGTGTTCAGTGGAATATATCATAATGACACAGTTACACTGATAAATAGGGCATAGCTCTAATGACTATCAGAATATATGTGCAGGCATGTATTTTAAATCTTTCAGGTTTAAATTCTAATATAGTAATTATTAATAGATACCACACAGTTAAAAACAGGATGTCAGAGTAAAACTAGCATCAAAATACAGTCTTTCTTGGATCTAGAATCAAGACACCTGGAAAACAATTTAGTAGGGAGAAAAAAGACTTATATCTCCGGAAATTGGAGGGAATTGACAGGAAAACTAGAAACTACAGAGAAACTGGAGAAATAGCACAATACAGAGAAAAAGACAAAGCTATCTGGAAAGTTCACGCCACCTCTCAGGGAGCTAGCACATAGTAGGTCCAGAGAGCATTGCCAGCCACAAGGAAAAGCAACAGACCAGGCCAGTAGCACTAGCCCCAAGAAAAGCCCATAGTTGCTGTAAACTGCAAAAACAGTATGTGATTCTACTTCGAAAGTGACTTTCTGGGGGTACAATAAAGAAATTAAAAATACCTTTGACATTTTTCATATCCAGTATGCAATGAGGACATTGAATCAAATAGGAATTTCCAAAAGAGAAAATGAACTGGGGAGAAATATTAAAAAGGTAAAAATCAGGAGCCGAGGAGATGGCTCAGTAGAATAAGCACTTGCCTGGAAAGTGCAAGGGTCTGAGTTCAATCCCCAGTTCTGCAAAAAAAAAAAAAAAAGCAATGAGCCTTTTACAGCCTTATACAGCTCAGCATATTAATATAGCATTGCTTTAGGGTTGGAGAGATAGCTCAGTGCCATAAGCACCTGCTTGGCAA